>NC_069128.1:29426459-29726459 GCF_026914265.1 Mya arenaria
ATCAGAAAGAAGATGAAAACACATAAATATCTCACAGATTAAATATTTTCTGCTTCACTAGAACTTTGCTTACTTCCGCAAATTGTTTCAGCTGAGAAAGAAAATCATCTTCAAGGTGGCGTCATTGCTGGCATCGTTATCAGTAAGTATATATTTAATGCTTTATCAACGAATTCTAAAACCTAGATTAATATCTTTAATACATGTTCTCGTTAGACAATTTGTTTTTGCACAAAACCTTATACAATAGTTTATTCAGGGCTTTTATTGTTAGGAAAGACCTGGGTTCATATAAACGTCTTGAGTCTGAGTAAGAGACTTAGCCGAAGAAAGAATAAATTTCTATTGTGTTGTAAAATAATATTATTGGAGCAAAGATGGTAAAATGGTGTATATGTTACGAATAATCTGTTCTACAATCAGGTACATAGCTTTCCTAAAAATAAGTTATGTAATAGATATCTTAAAACGATTCAGAAGTCATTTTTTTCTGAGTCCCAAATCAGGGCGCTATCAAATACATTTCCTGTCAAATCGATTTTTTTTCTTGATTTACCTTTAAGTATAAACTAATTATTGTTTCAAATTAATATAAAATGTATAAATAAAAATAACTTCATTAAAGGTGTGCTGGTTATGATCGGAATGTTGTTGGCAATTGTTGTGCTAATGCTGCGAAGAGGTTATATGCAGCCGGTACGACGGGGACTCCAAGCAGTATCGGTCAGGTATAGGAGATCATTGGCCGGCAATCACGTTTTCGGTGAGGTAAGAATATGCATATTATTTTTCTTATTTTATTTATTGCTTAGTGTGGCTTCGATATAACTTATGAGTGTTTTCCTTACTCATAGAGAATAAGTATCTTCCATGGCGTGAGATAGGTTCATCCTAATATGTATGTGTAAATGACAGAAACAAGCTCAGTAGCCAAAAGTTTAAACATAATTCCGCTTAATGGCACAGGGAAGCCGAGCGAAGGGTGTTTTGCGGAAACGAAGTAAAGCGCTCGTGGGCTTGGATGTTTTATTTGTTGAAATGCTTGTGTGTATTTGGAAAAATAGAATCCATATGGGTACATTTGAACCTTTGCTTGGGAACAAGATAACGATTCCCAGCATCGTCAAATATAAGAATCCACTTATCTTTGGTGAGCGGAAACATTTCCGGGTTAAAACTTGATGACTATAAATTTCAAACAGGATAAAGCTTTGTGTTAAACATGTGTCAACAACTGTTGTCACCACTAAGGTTTTTACGGACATTTTTAATTGTTATCAATCTGATGTTCAAACCAATTATTGTTACTAGTGTGTTTGAGTACATGCAGTTTAGTTTAAGTTCAATTGTTTTGTTTCTATCAGATATTTGATTTTTTATAAACAACCAAAGTATGCTTATGATAGATAATTGAACTAAGTTATTAACAAGACAGTCTATTTTATTTACCAATACTACCCTGTTTGTTAATTATTCTTGTGATATATAATCCACCCGAGTTTTCAACAGAATTTGTAAATCATTTTTATTTGCAACCCTGTTTGCTCATTGTATGTTCATGCACGCATTCTAGTATTTGCAGCACATCTCATGAATAGTTTAAGTAAAATCTTCATAGTGGATATAATAAATGGAAAGAACTACATGTATATGTTTTCAATTTTATTTGCAATATCAAAATCGTGTTCAGGAGCATGATGACAAAAGTTGACTTACATTTTGCTTTTTGCAATAAATGTTGTTGTTTACATTTATTTTATTGTTGTTGTTGTTGTTTTTATTATTATTGGCGTTGGTAATGCTGAAATGATTTCATTTCAGAACCCTGGGTCTAATACAAACTCTATGTACATCTACGGTGACATGGACTTCTCGGACCTTAATTCTTGGCAGCTAGCTCGTGATAACGTCAGCCTGCAAAGCATTATGAAGTCAGGGTCGTTTGCTGACATTTACACGTGTACCATCGCAAACAATGGCAACACTGCGGTTGCCAAGCTTCTAAAACGTAAGTATCTTTTTGTTTCATAAGTCGGTAAAACTAACCTAGTATGTTTGCATTCGTTTCATAGTGATTCTAGGGTCAATATAAGTATACGCAATTCAGGACACCCCCTGACAATCTATGAAAAACAAAAACAATATCCTGAAGAGACAAGTATATCTTAAGCATAAATATACCACTAAATAGTGTTATTTTTACCTACTTGCTACATGTTATAGGAGTACAATGCAAACAAATAAAGTTTTACCGTGCACAAAAAAAAATTGCCTTTTCAGAGGGATTTACAAAACAAGACGAACATCTAATGAAAGCCAAAATCAATTTCTTTTCTACCGTTGTTGGAAAGCATGAAAATGTTATCAAGTTTATAGGAGCAGTTATCGACGACACAGTCAGTAAGTATCTTTAAAAAAACCTTTTAATTTTTAGTAAATATATAATGATATGGCATTTCTTGTGATAATTTCTTGACCTCTTCGCGGATGATTCCACTTTGCACACATCGTGTTATTGAGTGAGATATATATTCAAAAACATTGCAAAAAGATTTGGATTCAGTAGCTTCTTAGTGCTTTAACAACAACATTTTAATTCATTCAGGAAAATCAAAATGCATGTTGATTAACAAAGGTTTCAAATCAAAACCCATCAACCTGACATTGCTATAAAATAATACGGCTATTGAACAACTTACACGCCTTACTGTTCTTATTGATAACCAATTGAATTGGAAAGAGCAAGTTTTCAAGGTTTGTAGGAAACAGTATTCAAAAATAGCTGTTCTAAAAAAATGATTACCTTTTGAGCTATGACATGCAAACACTATTTTACAAGGTGTATCTGTTATCAACAATGGGCCATTCTTTTACAGTATTTCGATCGCCAAATTTGATAAAATATATCATTTTTTAAAACGCAAGTTGATATTAGCTACACCTGTACAAGTGATATAAAGGTAATATTTATACTATTGAAACAACCTTATTCATTGTGATTTGCCAATTATGTTTTCTAATTTCATGTGAATGACTCTCCGATACTCGTATTGGGTATCATATGAATTGTAGTTTGAAATTAACAATGTATCTGCCGCCATGTATATATGTTTTGTATATGACCTCACTTGCCATGTTTATGGTATGAGTGGATAAACGGTGTTTGACTTGTTCTATAGGGAGCAGATGTATACATTCACACACATGTAAAATTTATATTATTCAGAGAAAAGCTGCAAAAATATTTTTACGAAAACCTGTTAAAACTACCGTCTCCGTGGCCTAATGGATAAGCGTCCGCCTACGGAGCGGGAGGTCGTGGGTTCGATCTCTGGCCGCGTCATACCAAAAGACGTTAAAAGTTGGTACAAGTAGCTCCCTTGCCTGGCGCTTGGCATTTAAAGGGTAGTGCTTGGAAAAGTGGTGTACTCAGTACTGGTTTAACCCAGGAAAGTTGTACCCCGTGTATCGGTGCTTTACACCGAGCACGTAAAAGAACCAAGGGGTCTCTTCGAAAAAGAGCTAGGGTCTCGCACCCGGACTTCCTTGTATCCCACCACTGTCTCTTCAGCGTGCTGTCCCTTCAGCAAAAACAAAGGACCCCGTTGGAAATAAGTGCTTGCACTTTCACGGGTTATCCTTGATCGCAAGGTCTAAAGAAATACATACACACATACACAAAACTTCAGCCAGTCCATTATTCGAGGAATTAGGCTGGATCTCGTTTGACAATAGATGTAAATTCAATGTTTGACTTATTATCTATACGTGTTTGCATGGTCTCATGCCTGAAAAAGTGAAGCTATTTCATTTACCAATAACACAACTACTCATTACGGTCGGCATATCCCATACCTATACACATAATGATTTAGGTTCCATTTGCTACAAGACTAACTATGGTAAAAGTCATTTATTTATTTTACTAAATCCTTATGTAATTCTTTACCGCTTTTTAGTTCCGAATTATCATCAGTATCTGCATTTAAAACACAATTCAAAAAAACATCTTAATATGACAAAACAATAACTTTAGTGGATGACTGTTTAAATTGTTTGTTTTAATTGGGATTTATTTTTGTCTTTTATAATTTTGAACATTTTATATGTTGTGTTTGAATGTCATCGTGTGTGTTATTATTTCAATGAGAAATGTATACTAATAGGTTTGTAGAATCCATTTAAAACAACATTGTAAAAAAGATACTTAATGTGTTATCTTCATGGAATAAAGTTATTATAATTATTATTATTACTTTGATAAGCTTTGCTCATTAACGGAGCATATTAAACCCAAACTATACAGATGTTTCCTTCATTTGTATGTAAAAATTATTCTTATTGAGGGCGTTTTAGAATGCACATTTTACTGCCAAGGCGCCAATCGGAGCACATCGGCAATTAAACATATGGATGGTTTAGAGAGTTGGAATTAGTTACATTTTACTACGATACAGGTAGATCGCGTAAAAATTTCAATTTAAAAGTTAAAGTGACACTCTTATTTAAAATCGATACATACACATGTATAACACACATTAAATTTGACTAATAAATCTTTTACTAATTAGTAAAAAATGCATTTATTGAAAATCTTTGTGACCTATAACAAAATTATAACCGTGTATTTAATAGAAGAAAGCGCAAGAATATTAAATGATTGGTGAATGCTAAAAGATTAACTGTCTAATTTAGTCTCATAATTTAGAAATACCGTGTTTTATGCTCATTTCCTTAAAATTAAACGCGGTATCCTTCGTAAGAATCATTGTTTTCGACTTTAATTAATCCCTTCTGCAATATTAAAACAGACTCATTTATTGTGGTAAGTCTTATTTGGGAGTAAGAGTTCATCTTTAAGCCTCAGGACTTGATTCTTAGGAATCTGAATTATTTACACTTCATTGGAAATCAATTTCGATCTTAGTAATAAAAAACACAAAACACTACACATAACTATTATGATTATTATTATTAGTTTCACAAACAAATTTAACTTATGCAACGACATACATTCGATGTTGTTTTCGTTGAAAAATCGCCGAGGTCATGCTTTTGGACAATTAACCAAACAACATTTCTTTTTAGTGGGACCGTTCATCATATTTGAATACTGCGCAAACGGACAGCTTAGTGACTATCTTCAGACAATGAAATCCAACGTGACTTTAGATGCACAGGAACTATTATACAGGTTTGGCCTTGGTATAGCCCGGGGTATGGAGTACTTGGCTGGAAAAGAGGTATATTGAACGTAAATAAAATGTTGACTTACAGCGTGAATATGTGACAACATTTATTTAAAAATATAGATTATAGTTATTCGAATGACGAGCTGAAACAATAGCAAATATTTCAAATTGTCGAGTAAATGTTCTGAGGGTAATTTTAATTAATACATTGAATAAGAGGTTTACTATTAGCCAATCAAAACAATGTATTCTTTAAATTAATTCTAAGTTAACTTTGTTATTAATAGGACCCTTGGTCAATTGTAATTGTTGTCAAGATTTAACACCCTATATTGAAACATTTAATAAATCTAGTAGTTAATAAATATTTGAGTTGATCCTGATCTGGCCAACAAATACAGGTACAGTTCAGATAAAACTGTCTAATAAGGTTTCAGTTCAGAACCTTTATTTGTGGTTTTAAAATATGATTTGGTATCATCTTTAAAACTGTTTTGATACTGATGCAAACTATTATTGTATGTTGAGAGGACTATTAAGTTATCATTACGATATAAACATGTATATTGCAATACTCCATAATATCACTTTTTTAATTAATATTCTGTATATATTTATTATTTAATCACTCCAACTGGTGGGAATGAAAGAAATATGTTTACCTCTCTAACCATAGTTATGGCACATATGTAGGTTGTCCATCGGCGACTGGCAGCACGGAATATTCTACTGGACAGCGCTCTTGAAGTTAAGATTGCTGGATTTGGACCCATGGTTGTGGACGAAGACAATGGAAAACGCGTAACTACAGATAAACAGATCCAGACTCAATTATATCAAACGCTTAATAAATTACTTTACCACAATGCTCGTGTAGCGTAACCGCATAGTTGCACGATTACCGCCCTTTGTTATAAATTAGCCATTTGCGCTTACAAGTTAAATGTCTGGCGGTGTATTTCAAAGGTTAGTTTTACATTTTAGACTTATTTATTCCATACAACTATTTTATTAGCGACAATAATAATTAAAGAAATCATGTTAAACATTATTAATTAACCGGGAGTTGTTTTCATAAAGAGTATAAGTAAAAATAAAGCTGTCTCCCTTTATGTTTTCGCAAAGTGGAATATACCCGTTTTACCCATCTTAATAATGAACTCGTCCGCCCGGTGAGTATATAAGCGCGTCGCTTAGCTAAAAGATTCATTCTGTGTTTGACCGCCGTCGAGGTAATATCAAACAGTAAACCGGAAATAGTCTTTTGAAGGCAAATAATTAGAGTCTTGACTTTCTGGCTGTTTATTATTGAACACAGAGCATTGCGATCTGTGGGATAAAAAGGCACCAGGAACTTGACATCTACAGGGTTATCTAGCGTTCCAGTTCAAGTAGCCAGATACATAGAGCATTGCGATCTAGTCTGGTGAACGGAGCTGGTGGCTAGAAACTCTAATAAGCCTCATACCTGACAACTGCGTTGGCCACAGAGCATTGCGATCTGCGCGCTGACAAAGGTTAAGGTATTTTGCATCGCCAATAAACAAGCTTCCGTAAGAGAAAGCCATTCATCATTAAAGTGACTGAAATTTATATAAACCAATGCATAATCTTTGAACCCTGATTATTTGGTTGATTATGTTTTAACTCACCAATCATTTTTCGAATCATTTGTTTTAATCATAAGGCAAAGTAGCCTGAGGAAAATTTATATAAGAGCGATCCATATAGGCTCTACGACACCGATTGAACATACAGCCGGCACGTTACAAAATTTGGCGCCCAACGTGGGGCTACATTAAATATGGATCGAACGTCATCACAGCCAGACCTATATGAAGAGTTAGAGATGATGGCCAGAGAAATCGAACATTTAAAGCGGGAGGTGCACATTCTACAACTAGAGAAAGAAATAGCGATGGCACAACGGGACTTGGATTTGTCCTGTAGCAGGCTTGTAACTTATATGCCTAAGCCAGGGGTTCACACGCGATGTGATGTAGGCATACAGACACCTGCTAGGACCGATTTTGTCACAGAGAGGCGACGGTTAAAAAGTGAGCCTGGGACCGACGAAGCTGGGGTCGGTACTGTTTGTGGTGGTCTGAAACCACAAGCAATTGAGACTTGTCAGGGCCAGACAAGTAAGCCATTAAGGGCTGGAGGCTTAGCAGGTAGTGACAAACGTACCGTAATGAAGCCGGCTACGTTTGATGGAAATGGTGCCTGGACTGATTATAAGGCACATTTTGAAGCTTGTGCCATGTTAAATGACTGGGATGATACCCAAAAGGGTCTTTATTTGTCAGTGTCATTGCGAGGACAGGCACAAGGTGTTTATGGCAATTTGGCCAAGAAAACAACTAATTACACGGAATTAGTTCAAGCCCTTGAGGAGAGGTTCGCTCCTCCACACCAGACTGATCTATATAGAGTTCAGTTAAAGGACAGGCGACAGAGAGCTACAGAGTCGATGACTGAGCTAGGGCAAGATATTCGTCGCCTGACGAACCTTGCATATCCAAGCGCACCCGTAGACGTGCGCGAGACATTGGCAAAAGAGCAGTTTGTGGATGCTCTGGTGAATTCGGATATGCGATTGAAGATAAAACAGGCTAGGCCTGTGAATTTAAATGACGCAGTGTGTCATGCTGTAGAGCTGGATGCTTTCTACAGAGCGGAAAGAAAGAGCAAGGGAATGGTGTGCCTTGCCGCAAACGAAAGTCCGACGATAGCGTATGAGGTAAAGGAACTTATGAAGAAAATGCAGGAAATGCAATGCACTATTGATAAGTTATCAAAGGAAATGTGTAGTCCGTCACATTCACAGATGAATTACGGCTGGAGTGGAAACGTCCGTAGCCGTAAATGGGGTCTTAACAGGGACAACGGAAAAAGATGTTTTGAATGTGGGTCAAAGTACCATTTGAGAACGAATTGTTCCAAACTAAAAGCTTCTCAATCCCATGCGAATACGGGTGAGCGTACATGTAAGAGAAAAGAGCCTTTATGGACAAAAGATTATGTTCAGTCGATATTCAGTTGGACAACGGCGAAAACTAAGACAACTGAGAAAAGGGATAAGGACATGGGATGGATAAAAAGGGCCGGAAGAACCTGTGAGAGTTGTACAAAAGTGTTCAAGAGAAGAGCATACATGCTAAAACACGTGCGAAAAGTACATCGTGGGAAGGATAGTGAAGTTCAATGGGAAACAGATCGGTCGCTAGAAAGAAAACCAAATGTGTTCATGGAGGACGAAAAAGAGCCAAAGAGCACACTGGAAGAGACAGCAGTCGGTATTGAGAAGCGGAAAGCAAGTGTGCCTACAGCGGAAAATAGTAAGGGCATTGAAATGGTGAAGTTTGTAGCGAAGAAAGGGAAGTCGAACATTCAGAAGATAGAGAAGACCAACGTTATCTTCAAGGGCAGAATCTTCGGGAAACAAACGTTCCAGCCAGTGTTTGCTTCCAAGAGGAAGTGCAACGACGTACCTTCCAACTCTACGCTAAAGAAGTTCTGTTTTCAGCCGAGAACGTCTGTGACTGAATTACAGACAGATCTGGTAATGATCAAGGAAGAATCAAGGGATCAGGAGATGCAGACGGAAAATGATGAGCCAGACGAACACATATATCAGAATAAGCAATTTGTTTGCAAATATTGTGGCATGCAGTATCGGGACTACGTCATGTATTGCGCTCATGCTGGTTGTCACAATATAAATACACCTTTGAGATGCAACATTTGTGGGCAGGATCAGAAGGACAGTCAATCATTCTATGTTCATCTGACTTGGGGACACAAGTAGAAACTGAACCAGAATAACATTTGTTTAAATGAGATAGTTAAGTTGTGAAAATGTTTGTATCTTTTAAGTGTTGAAATTACTGTGAATTTGTGGCATTAACATTTACGAAACATTTTTAAGAGGAGAAATTATTGAACTTGATTGACATTTTAAAATTGCATATTGTATCATGTTGTTTGTGGTTACAAACTTGTTTTATTAAAAAGTTCATTGTTTGATCATTTTTTTTTATTAATCATGCAGGGACGCATGAACTCGGAGGCGTGGGTAATGTAGCGTAACCGCATAGTTGCACGATTACCGCCCTTTGTTATAAATTAGCCATTTGCGCTTACAAGTTAAATGTCTGGCGGTGTATTTCAAAGGTTAGTTTTACATTTTAGACTTATTTATTCCATACAACTATTTTATTAGCGACAATAATAATTAAAGAAATCATGTTAAACATTATTAATTAACCGGGAGTTGTTTTCATAAAGAGTATAAGTAAAAATAAAGCTGTCTCCCTTTATGTTTTCGCAAAGTGGAATATACCCGTTTTACCCATCTTAATAATGAACTCGTCCGCCCGGTGAGTATATAAGCGCGTCGCTTAGCTAAAAGATTCATTCTGTGTTTGACCGCCGTCGAGGTAATATCAAACAGTAAACCGGAAATAGTCTTTTGAAGGCAAATAATTAGAGTCTTGACTTTCTGGCTGTTTATTATTGAACACAGAGCATTGCGATCTGTGGGATAAAAAGGCACCAGGAACTTGACATCTACAGGGTTATCTAGCGTTCCAGTTCAAGTAGCCAGATACATAGAGCATTGCGATCTAGTCTGGTGAACGGAGCTGGTGGCTAGAAACTCTAATAAGCCTCATACCTGACAACTGCGTTGGCCACAGAGCATTGCGATCTGCGCGCTGACAAAGGTTAAGGTATTTTGCATCGCCAATAAACAAGCTTCCGTAAGAGAAAGCCATTCATCATTAAAGTGACTGAAATTTATATAAACCAATGCATAATCTTTGAACCCTGATTATTTGGTTGATTATGTTTTAACTCACCAATCATTTTTCGAATCATTTGTTTTAATCATAAGGCAAAGTAGCCTGAGGAAAATTTATATAAGAGCGATCCATATAGGCTCTACGACACCGATTGAACATACAGCCGGCACGTTACACTCGTTAGGGCACCATACAAAATACATGTAAATCTAAGCTTTGTTCTTGCCCTGGGCTTGTGTTATCAGTTTTATTTGATCTAGATTAAAATCTTATTATACAAGTGTATTTTTGAAGTGATTTCTAAACCATTGCAACGCTTATATCTGAATATGTTATGTTTATGCATTACGAAATATTAATTGATTGACATTTTATGACTGTAATGACATCCCCGCAATGTTCCAGGAGCGTATTCCAATCAAGTGGATGGCTCCCGAGTGTTTGAAGACAACAAAGGGTGCGTCAGAGAAGAGTGATGCTTGGTCGTACGGCGTCGTGTTATGGGAAATATTTTCTCTCGGTGGGTGCCTTTATAAATATATATATTATAATATATATAGTAATATAATGTTTATTTTATTATTATGATAAACTCGTTAACGAAACTACTATGTTACTGGAAACTCCTGTAAAACCCTGTAAAATACTCTAGGTTCAAAATGAGGTATGATGCCAAAATATTGATGCCGACTTTAGCAAATAGCACATACTTTAAAATTCTATGCAAAGTTGATACAGATGAGATAAGGATTGTTTTATGATACTAAGAACGGTCTTTTACAGGTGATGCGCCATATGAAAACATGCGAGGAAAGGAGATCCCAAAAAAGCTGAAGAGTGGTTACAGGCTTCCCAAACCAGAAAAGAGCGATGACAAGTGAGTCTGCCTTAGCATTATACATGTTCCAGTTCAATTAAAGTTGATGCATTCTTTGTCAGTAGCAAATACGGGTTATGTTTGCATTTGGAAACTAGAGAGTCTTACATAGGAAAATGCTTTATACTCCGATAAAACGGTGAATGTCAACAAATCCATCTTTGAAAAATGGTATAACGTTGTGACGTTATGATGTATACCAGATAACTGTTTCTGTACTAAATTCCTACAGTTAAGTTTTGGATGTAATATATCCAATCTAATTAAAACCAGATCCCCAATACACGCTTCACGACGTTACGCTATGTACATAACGTAATGAAATGAAATGAAGTGAACGTCACGATATGATTTTAATGAGATTGTAATATATCAAGCCTTATATACGTTATATTTATACACTTTTAAGGTGGTATGGCGTAATGACGCGATGCTGGGAAGCCAACCCAGATCAACGCCCGACATTCAAAACCATAAGAGGAGAACTGGACGAGATGTTTGTGGCCGCGCCTCAAGACGACTACTACTACTATAGGAAATAGGTTTTGACGATCGAACGAGGAGCAGATTGTTTATATTGAAAAATGATGTCAAAGTTTTGTGGTTCTAGGTATTGGAAATATAGTACAACTGCAATACTTTGTACATTTCCAGAGCTATATTTTTGTTTTATTTGTGACGTGAAAATGAAATGAAACGAAATAGTATGGTTATATGACAAACTTACATTACTGTGTTAAAATGAAATTTCAAAATAACGATTGCCTGCTTATGAGAACCAGTAAATGCCTCGCAATAAATGAAAATGTCACTTTTTTCCTCAGCAGCACTTTTCTCCATTTATAATGTTGACCCGTAACTACGAAAAGTAGCATTTGTCCATAAAAATATTGGAAAAAAATGTATATGTCCTACAGTATTTTTCAAATCATCTGGTGGTAGACATTTGAATTATATAAGACCTGAACGTCTTCGTATACCAATTCATACAGTATTATTGAATAACACTTATGAAGTTGAGAGGCAAATACAGACAGTAATAATTTACAAAGCACATATTGAAACAATGTATATATCTGACAGTATTTAAAAGTTCATATGGTGACAGACATTAGACTTATATTAGGCATAAAATACTGCGTATTTCAATTTATATATTATCATGGTTTTATATTTCAGTAAATGAATATAAAATATGATATTGACATGCTAATACAGACAGTCGTATGTGTCCATGAATGTATTGAAAATATTGAATAGGACTCAGACTTGCTGATAATGTCTTTCATTTATGGTGTTGAAAATTAATTACACAAACATTGAACATATTATCTTAACGTATTTTCAAGTTCAGCTGGTGGTGGACATTTGAATTATAGTACACCTGTTCTTCTTTGTATATCAATTCAGAATTGAAATGTAAAAATAAGAATTTCTTATAGTGTTATCGATTCATATCTGAGAGAAAATAGCATTTTTACAGTTGACAAGCAAAAAAAGACAGTAATATATGCCTATCCAAACATCGAACAGATGGTATATATATCTTAGCATTTTCAAATTTGTCTGGTGGCGTACATTGGACCTAATGTGGGCATATAATACTGCGTTATTTAGTTCAAATGCTGTTATGGTTAACAGTTAGTAAAGGAATATAATTTATAAAGTTGACAATTCAAGCAAATACAGACAGTAATATTTCACCATACACACATTGAACAGATTATATATATCTTGTAGCATTTTCAAATTTAGCTGGTGGCAGACATTGGAAACATAGTAAACTTGATATGCTTCGTATATTCATTCATATATTTTCATTATTTTATATTTGAGTAAATGAATATCCTTTATGAAGTTGATGAGCACTAACAGACAGTTATGTAGGACAACACAAACATTGAACTGATTGTATATGTGTAAATATTCGAAAAATGTAAAATGATTTATCCCACCTCAGATAAGTAGATCCAATAATTTAACCATGCTAGATATTCTTATCCTGCCCACGGGCGAATATAAAATGCCCGAATGGAACTCCTTTTACCACATTGTAATTCCCTCCCTTGTTGAAGACTGTCGTCAGTAGCATCAACGAAATCTTGTCTTATGGTAATATTTAGAACGCTAATTAATTATTTCTCGCTTCAAATGTCACCATAAAACAGTTTTCAGGCACCATTCAAGAAATAATGCTTCATTCTTCTTAGAACTATTTAAAAAGACCGATTTGACTATTAACATTAACTGGATCATTGCGCGTATATCCATGATAACCACGTGCTATCACATATCCATACGCAATTATTTTCACTAAGCAAAAAAGAGTTCCAGCAAAAAATATTTTTTTTTACTTAATTTTGTTTAACTGAGGTGGGAGAAAAAGCATCTGCCATAGCCGCTCGTATAAGATAGGTTCATCCCGACCCTCGCGCAGGGTGTTTTGCGGAAACTCGGTAAACCTCGTTTCCGCAAAACACCCTACGCTCGGGTCGGAATGAGCCTATCTCACAACCTTGGCCATGGAAGATACTTATAATCATTTATGAAGTTGACAAGCAACTACAGACAATAATTTTTGACCACTTAAGTATTAAATGCATTGTACATATCTACATATCTTACATCTGTTTTTTTTTAAAAAAACATTCAACTGACTGTAGACATTGGTATTATAGTAGACCTGTAATACTTCTATATCAATTCAAATATAATCAATATTTCGTATTTGAATAAATGAATACCATTTATGAAGTTGATAGGCAAATACAGACAATAGAAATATACCATTCAAACAATGAATAATTTGTAAGCATCTTATTGTATTTTCAAATTCATCTAGTGGTAGACATTTGAAATATACTATACGCGTAGTTCATTGAACTGATCATATATATCTTACAATATTGTCAAATTCATCTGGTGATAGACATTTAAAGTAAAGCATACCCGTTTTAGTTCATATCAGTTTATCAATTATAATAGTTTCATATTTGAGTACATAGTTAACATAACTAAAGTTGACTAGAAATTCCAGAAAAAAAATTGACGATACAAATATTGAATATAGTGAAGTTCCCATAGTGAATACAGTATTTTTAAGTACATTGGGTGGTTGACATATAAATTCTGTAAAAGACCATAATGTCGATTCAAAACATCATCAAGGTTTCATACTTACATACTTACGTGATATTATTTATGAAGTTGTCTTCAGAAAGTTAAATACATATTTGACCATACACTTGTTAAATGGATTTTATGTATCAAACAATCTTTTCAAAGTGTGAAATTAAACATTGCAACAATTAAAGTAAACGGTAAGACATATTGTATTTAAAGAGCCATGGTTATTTGAATACGTTACATATTATATACAATGTTGACGAGCTAGGATCAATCCTTAACACATTCACATTCGTCTGCTAACACATACGCTTTTATTTATTAATATATTAATTGTATTACCTACCTGCTGTGTTGTTTTTTGTCGTTGTTCAGTGTAATAATATTATGTGGTCATATTGTTGCTAACCGCTAGCAGTGTGCATACTCATTGGCCTCTTAAATATTATTTAAAGATGCACTCTTATTCTTACATACGATTTACCACAATTAATAGTAAGGTTTTAGTATTCCAAAAAGGTTGAATAAATGTCAAAAACAATGGTTCTTATGAAAGATATCGAGTTTATTTTGAAAGAAATGAGCATAAAACACAGTATTCTACCTTATAAGACTAAAGCGGATCACAGTAAATCTTTTAGCATTCACCATTCATTTAATATGTTTGCGCTTTCTGCTATGAAACGGTTTCACGGTTTAATCTTGTTATCAGTAGTTAATATTTTCCATAAATGCATTATTTAGTTATAAGTAAAAGGTTTATCAGTCAAACTTCATGTTTGTTACACATGTTTATGTATTGATTTTGAATAAGAGTGTCAGTTTAAACTGCCGTTTATCTGAGCGTTAATCGCAATACAACAGCCTTTGTAAAAAAGTGATAAATGTAGCAACTAGCCCAGAAAAATAACATTCCTCAAAACAATTACATGTACTAATCTGAAGTTTGCTGGTTCGATTTTGTGTCATTTTTGGCTTTCATTTTATGTTGATGCATTACTAAAACATGACTTACATAATATATAAACAACAATTAACTTCATCGTGTCAGTTAGAAACTTGACTGTCAATCCAGGGGTTGCAAGGTCAATTCCCCGCCGCACCACTTAAATAATACTAATCGTCTTCCGAAAGGGTCCCGTCTGATAGTGCTATACACTAGAACACTTTACAGAATCAAAGTAGCTCTTACCAGGTTCATATTTTGTCTGTCCGCAAGGTTCCAAAAAACTTCACTTACAGTTTTATTGAAGCATTCGCCAAATGGACAAGGCCCGGGTACGAATATAAATAAGCTTACACACCAAACTACGAATGTCATTACGTTAAAAACTGCTAGTTTAATGATCACTGCATTCCTGTAGAAAACCAGGTTTCCCATAAAAAAAAACTGATACAAGCAAATTCCTGAAAGGAATAAATAGTCCAAAGTTGTTTCAAAACAATGCTCTTAAAACAAACAAAGTAAATGAATAAAATTAATACAACCGTTTTGACGAACAATTTCTGTGAAATTTCGATGTTTTTAAACCACAAAATGGCAGAAATAAGCCACCATGCTAAGTGCTCTTGTTCAGAAGAAAAACAGTTTTTAAACTGATGTTTTGTTGAAAGTTATTTAAATATTATCTAAAATCTTGACAGGATAAAAAAAATAAGCAAAGAAGTTCTATGGATCGGCTTGGCTGCCAGATAATAGTTATATAGGACTTACCATAAGTCCTGCTACCCCCAGCCGAAGCTTTTTGTTGAATGATATGTATTTTGTTTTGTTTATATATTATTATTATTATTATTATTATTATTATTATTATTATTATTATTATTATTATTATTATCATGCTTACAACATAAATTACGCAACGCCATTGGTCAAGGCCTGGTCACGCGGTGACCCCATATTTTTTCTTATTGGGTCACCAAATCTATATCGTATCAAAATTGCGTTTTTTCCCGACTCCGATGAACATTCCGATGAATAATTGAAACATTTAAACATGTAAACAGGTTGTCGACGTGATACATACATTACGGGGTTAGTAGATGACCCTGTTACTTATCATATCATCCCCATCACTTCCTTCCCCGCTTTATCATGAGCTTAACTAACTTCTTACTCCAAGAAGCAGTGTTTCTACCCTTACAGTTCAATAATCACTGGCAACATGCAGATTACGTAACCATGGATACCCACTGCGTTGTTAAAATTTCATATCGGTAAAGATTGTAACATATCTAATTGTAATTATTGTTTTTGTATTTTGACCTTAATGCACCTTGAATAATTGATATTTGATAAAATCTCTCTCACAGAGAAAAACATTTAAAAAAAAAGTTTAAAGTCTTTATAATATCAAGTTATACTCGCTTAATCTGTTTGTCAAGGGAGATCACTGCCTAGGAGATTTACCAACTACTGCCTCATTCAGCACACCTCGGCCATTTTCCATCGAAAACAGCCCCGTTTGAATGCCGATACACCAATAGAAGTAGTTCGTAAACTTTATAACAATAAAATTAATTAATTGAGTGTTTTGTGGTACTAAGTTTAAACCGTTTGCCAGTGAATTTTATTATTTTATGAGTTATAGTGAAGATATCCAAGAGTAAACTCATTAGTTTAATTGCTTAAATGAAATTACTACGCGATCAACTTGCAGCGTAGTTAAATATTTAGATATCTGACAAAATTTAAACCGTCCATATACATCCGAGGTTGTATTTTGATGGAAAATGGCCGAGGTGTTCCGAATGACTACTGCCTATGACGTATTGCAGGAGCCAGTTTTTTGACAGAAAATGAACGGTCTTATCTTTGCAATGAAACACCATGTGCTAGATCAGCTATTTATGTTTGACCTGTACTGAACATATATATACTACAAGTGCATTCAGTCCACACCAACTTAAATATTATTGTAGGAAACTAGGTCGAGAATAATTGAAGCGAGCAAGTGAGATTAAAATAAAAATATGTCTTAGCATTTCGCTTTGATACAGCCTGTTGACCGTTTAAATAAAGAACATATTCGATTTAAAGCTGCACTCTCACAAATTGAACGTGTGGACAACTTTTTGTTTGGTTAATGTGTGCGAAATTCCATGGAAACCAGTTATATAAGACTGCTGAAAAAAAATAGATCGCAGATTTTTATATGTAAGTTCAAAAATTGATGTTTTATGCGTTTTTCTTAAACAGTTAGTAACGGTTTAAGTCATAAAATATTAATTTTCGAACGGAATTATGAAAAACTACGATCTGTTTTCATGTCAGAAATCTTATCTCATTGGTTTGAAGATGTTTACACAAAAAAATTGCTCTTTCCAAGACAAAAAATAAAAAAGTTGTAAAAACGGTAAATCTGTGAGAGTGCAGCTTTAAGTCGTAACTTGAAATAATCTTAGTGTCACATTTTCGTGTTTCTTTTGGCAACAGCAAATATTTCAGTGACTTGAACATGCACCAGTATTAACTAACTAAAATATTATTTTCTGCGTTTGAGTGAAACGAATTAAAAGAAAATTATTTTCCCTTGTAATGGAATAAGCGCCAGGTGGCGTTTTATATGCACGAGTTGTTCATAGGCACGAGTATTTCGTGCGCATTAGAATGGCATTCAGCGCTAGGAAGCCGATACGCTCACATCGATATAGTTGATTGTATAATTTTACAAGCAAAGGTTTAAGGTGAAAGTTTTCTGTTGTTATGCAATTTCATCATAATAAATGATTTTTTTGTTCTCACTTGTATACATAGCGTTGTAATTGACACTTGTACATCTCAGTTTAGTACGTGTATATGAACCATATAAATGATATGTATTTTATACCTAATTGTTAAGGAGCTTACGGTGAGGCCCGACATCTAGTGGTACGAGACAAATCCTGTAAATCTGGATGACAAAGGGGCAGAGGTATCTGAGTTTTCCCCAGTAGGGGGGTTTATCTCAGTTTTTCCTAGGCCAGTCGACCACGTCTGTAAGCTCCATTTTGTCAGGCATGTTGTTTATAAGACATACTTTGCTCATGTTGCAAGTTTACGCTGTATATGTTTATCGGTTTTCCAAGTGCTTCACTGAGACTTCCAAAATAATACCATTGAAAAAAAATAATATTGTGTTGTTTTCTATAGGATGGGAGGTTATAGAATGGTATTAAGGGAAACAGTAAATATGATGCCATTTGTGACGTTTATACAGATTTAAGATAATTACAGTTTCGAATTATATTCTTTTTTCAAGCGGCCACCAGGAGCTATATTATGTAATATATGTTATATTGCTTGTTTTGGAACGTCTGTTGTAGTATAAGTTTACCCTGACAAATTAAAATCTGAATTTGTTAGTGTGAAACTTAATTATGACAACATTATTTACCCTTTCTTAGTGCAGTTCGATGGAAATAAACCAAACTATTAATAATATTAACTATTTTAGTATTTCTGCAGCTGTCATAGAAACAATATATATATTTTCATGATTTTCGTTGCTTTTATTCGACTTAACAAGATAGTGTTGTTTGTTTGTTTGTTTTTACGAATTTGTGGGCGCTAATATAATACAAATATATTTTTGTGGTATGAAATAAATAAATGAAAAGTAGATGCGGTGAATCCGAAGAACGGAAAATATATTTGGTGTGGCCTCATAAATGCATTTATCTTTGTGAACCAATGTCAATAAGTTTAGTACAGTGCGGTTTAAGCATGGAGACGGACTATGGAAATGGTATTTGGTAACATTGTGTGTGTTTTTGTCTGAATCCCATTCAATTAATATGTGCTCATGCTATTGATAAACAACTAAGTATCGAACTATACCTATTTTTATTTAGTCATAAAAGCAATATATATTTACATAGCCTTCTCTTTTTCAGCCTTTATTTTCAGAGCTTTCATTGCCATACAACTTGTCAGCGCAAGTAAGATGTACATGTTTGTTATCTTTGCATGAAGTGTACTATTGTAGTGCTAGTCTTATCCAGCTTTTTCACACGAATACGAGTGCCGCCATCATGGATTTGGGTCATCTCTTTCAAATTACGCGAAGCATCATCCCGCATGCATCTTTATATATATTTATAATTAACAACGGATTGATTTAACCGACTTATCAAATTACTGCCAAAGGGACGACGCGGTTCGAAGTGTCAAAATGCCAATAGCTCGCTGCCTGAGCGTTTTTTGTTGTTTTTTCGGTTCAGGGTTATCGACCCAATAGCTCAAGTTGAAGAGCGTTAGCTTTGGATCCGGGTTTAATCTCCTACCGCGTTATATCGAAAGACTTGAGAAATTGGTACCAATAGCATACTTGCCTGTCGCTATAAATAAGAGAGTAGAACTGGACTATTTGGTGTACTCTGTACCAGCTAAAATCTAGAAAATTAGTTCGCGATCTTGACATCAGCATCATTTGAGAACCAAGATGTAAATTCGAAAGGTCTTTGGTATCGCTTTAAATCTCCTGGTATCTGATTCTGTTTCTTCAACTCCGCTGTTATCTAGACGTGAATTAAATTGCAGTTACTTCTTTCCAATCCAGCCAATAGGCACGGACAAAACTTTATCAACATCTTTAAACAAAAGGTAAATTGGCATTTCGCTCGAGCAACGTTAAACCTATTTACGTGAATATTCACTACGTTTAATTCTAATTTCTCGTTTGTATTGTATGAAAAGATACAGATATTCGTGTACTATGGTAATTTTAATAACATGCTTATACATATAATCAAATGTGAAATGACCCGTTCCTATCATGGGCAATTGAAATCAGTGTGTACAAAAATAGTTTTAATTTTCGAAACAGATAAGACGGATATTCTTTTTGTTTGCTAATTTGGATAGTGAACATAGAGGAATAATACACAACTGTTTTCCTGGAACGAATAATAAGTTATGTTGTTAGTAGGTGACCCAATATAGGATATACAAGGCGCAGGAACCTATATTCGGGTTCGGACTGTTGAAAATAATACCTAAAAACTAACTGAAAATCATATTTTGATACATGTACGTTTCGCATTTCTTCTCTTCCCTGAAATTTGGTCATGTGGAAGTTCCTTGAAACAAACCGTTTGTTTATGCATGTATGTGTTCAGTGTTTAACGTGTGTTTCTCCTCTCGATATCTTGCCAGGCAGTGCTGAAATTTGTCTTGATTGCTCGCTATCGTTAGGACAATGCCATGAGGTAGCTAGATGCGGCCCTCACGAGGTCAGTGCTAGTTTTAGATGTAAACAATTTGTTCATTGATTAACCCTCACGTGGTCAGTGCTACTATAAGATGTAAACAATGTGTTCATTGACCCTCACGAGGTCGGTGCTAGTTTTAGATGTAACCACTTTGTTCATTAATTGACCGTCGCGGGGTCAGTGCTACTTTTAGATGTAAACAATGTGTTCATTGACCCTCACGAGGTCGGTGCTAGTTTTAGATGTAACCACTTTGTTCATTAATTGACCGTCGCGGGGTCAGTGCTACTTTTAGATGTAAACAATGTGTTCATTGACCCTCATGAGGTCAGTGCTAGTTTTAGATGTAACCACTTTGTTCATTTATTGACCGTCGCGGGGTCAGTGCTATTTTTAGATGTAAACAACGTGTTCATTGACCCTCACGAGATCAGTACTATTTTTAGATGTTAACAACGTGTTCATTGACCCTCACGAGATCAGTACTATTTTTAGATGTAATGCAAACAATGTGTTCATTGATCCTCACAAGATCAGTTCTATTTTTAGACGTAAACAACGTGTTTATTGACCCTCATGAGATCAGTGCTGTTTTTAGATGTAAACAACGTGTTCATTGACCCTCACGAGATCAGTGCTATTTTTAGATGTAATGCAAGCAATGTGTTCATTGATCCTCACAAGATCAGTTCTATTTTTAGACGTAAACAACGTGTTTATTGACCCTCATGAGATCAGTGCTATTTTTAGATGTAAACAACGTGTTCATTGACCCTCACGAGATCAGCGCTGTTTTTAGATGTAAACAACGTGTTCATTGACCCTCACGAGATCAGTACTATTTTTAGATGTAAACAACGTGTTCATTGACCATCACGAGATCAGTGCTATTTTTAGATGTAATGCAAACAATGTGTTCATTGATCCTCACAAGATCAGTTCTATTTTTAGACGTAAACAACGTGTTTATTGACCCTCATGAGATCAGTGCTATTTTTAGATGAAAAAAATGTGTTCATTGACCCTAAAGAGAACGGTGCGTGTTTTAGATAGACAGTTGGCTCTTTGTGTACATGAATGGCAGGTTTTGAGTCGTTTGTCAGATGTAGACAATTAGCGCTTTGTGTATGTTATTGCCAGAACATATGAACTTGAAATGTTTGTGTTTATTGTATATGTAGACCATGTTGCTGTTAAAATAATGATCCTGGAATCAAAGTATAAATATTAATATTCGCTAAAAATGACCAGTTCAAATAGTTCGGCTTAACCATGCAAAGTATAAATATATTAAATGTTTTGCACTAGTTGAATTTTCGCTAGTACTTGGTTCGAGCCAACGCGGTTCGATTGTATTTCAAACTGGCACACAAGTAAGCAAAACTTAATACTGCAAGGTCAGCAAAATATAACTGTTATCTAAATTTCATTTTTCATAAGTTTCTGTTTGGATTCTGTTTTTTTTTATTTCTGTGGCGTTTAACAAGGTTACACTTGTCAGGAATATATGCTTCATGTAAGGGCTGATTATTCGACAGTTTCTAGCAATTAATTCAAATGTTTTCTTCGTTTATAGAAATGCTTCGCAGATGTTATTTCCAGTCCCCATGGCGATCTGCTTTACTCGTTCGGATGTAGAGATTCACTAGTAAGTTATTCCATAAACTGACCAACAGAAAACGAACAAACTATGATTCTCAAATTAAAAAAAATACGTATTTCTTTATCATTATACTGGCCGTATTTTTGTTTGCCTCGTTTTACATCTAGACACTTGTATATATTTATTATAATATTTGCTTATATGTTGTTGTGATGTCAATACAAAAAAGGGAACTTATACATTGCGAGTCAAATAAATGACTCTTTTGTTGCTATTTATGTACTGTGAGCACTGAACAAACATATGTTTAATTATTCGTCCCTAGCAAACATGAATGTACATGAATGTACATCAACTTTATTTTTTGTTTGTTTTGTTTTTGTTTGTTGATAATCAGAATATCTTTAGAGGGGCATAAAATGGATTGATCCCCAAAATTATTTATTTTTTTAATTCAGATGCATATGCCTATATTGTGTACTTTTAAGCATGTCGTTGGTAAAGTTTTACATCAGTCTATATTGTGTCCCTTTAAGCACGTCGTTAATAAAGTTTTACATCAGTCTATATTGTGTCCCTTTAACACGTCGTTGGTTAAGTTTTACATCAGTCTATATTGTGTCCCTTTAAGCACGTCGTTGGTAAAGTTTTACATCAGTCTATATTGTGTCCCTTTAAGCATGTCGTTGGTAAAGTTTTACATCAGTCTATATTGTGTCCCTTTAAGCATGTCGTTGGTAAAGTTTTACATCAGTCTATATTGTGTCCCTTTAAGCATGTCGTTGGTAAAGTTTTACATCAGTCTGTATTGTGTCCCTTTAAGCATGTCGTTGGTAACGTTTTACATCAGTCTATATTGTGTCCCTTTAAGCATGCCGTTGGTAAAGTTTTACATCAGTCTATATTGTGTCCCTTTAAGCATGCCGTTGGTAAAGTTTTACATCAGTCTATATTGTGTCCCTTTAAGCATGTCGTTGGTAAAGTTTTACATCAGTCTATATTGTGTCCCTTTAAGCATATCGCTGGTAAAGTTTTACATCAGTCTATATTGTGTCCCTTTAAGCACGTCGTTGGTAAAGTTTTGCATTAGTCTATATTGTGTCCCTTTAAGCATGTCGTTGGTAAAGTTTTACATCAGTCTATATTGTGTCCCTTTAAGCATGTCGTTGGTAAAGTTTTACATCAGTCTATATTGTGTCCCTTTAAGCATGTCGTTGGTAAAGTTTTGCATCAGTCTATATTGTGTCCCTTTAAGCATGTCGTTGGTAAAGTTTTACATCAGTCTATATTGTGTCCCTTTAAGCATGCCGTTGGTAAAGTTTTACATCAGTCTATATTGTGTCCCTTTAAGCATGTCGTTGGTAAAGTTTTGCATCAGTCTATATTGTGTCCCTTAAAGCATGTCGTTGGTAAAATTTTGCATCAGTCTATATTGTGTCCCTTTAAGCACGCCGTTAGTTAAGTTTTACATCAGTCTATATTGTGTCCCTTTAAGCATGTCGTTGGTAAAGTTTTACATCAGTCTATATTGTGTCCCTTTAAGCATGTCGTTGGTAAAGTTTTACATCAGTCTATATTGTGTCCCTTTAAGCATGTCGTTGGTAAAGTTTTACATCAGTCTATATTGTGTCCCTTTAAGCATGTCGTTGGTAAAGTTTTACATCAGTCTATATTGTGTCCCTTTAAGCATGTCGTTGGTAAAGTCTTACATCAGTCTGGTTAAGTTTTACATCAGTCTATATTGTGTCCCTTGAAGCATGCCGTTGGTAAAGTTTTACATCAGTCTATATTGTGTCCCTTGAAGCATGCCGTTGGTAAAGTTTTACATCAGTCTATATTGTGTCCCTTGAAGCATGCCGTTGGTAAAGTTTTACATCAGTCTATATTGTGTCCCTTGAAGCATGCCGTTGGTAAAGTTTTACATCAGTCTATATTGTGTCCCTTTAAGCACGTCGTTGGTAAAGTTTTACATCAGTCTATATTGTGTGCCTTTAAGCACGTCGTTGGTAAAGTTTTACATCAGTCTATATTGTGTCCTTTTAAGCATATCGTTGGTAAAGTTTTACATCAGTCTATAGTGCTTCCCTTTAAGCATGTCGTTGGTAAAGTTTTACATCAGTCTATATTGTGTCCCTTTAAGCATGTCGTTGGTAAAGTTTTACATCAGTCTATATTGTGTCCCTTTAAGCATGTCGTTGGTAAAGTTTTACATCAGTCTATATTGTGTCCCTTTAAGCATATCGTTGGTAAAGTTTTACATCAGTCTATATTGTGTCCCTTTAAGCATATCGTTGGTTAAGTTTTACATCAGTCTATATTGTGTCCCTTTAAGCACGCCGTTGGTAAAGTTTTGCATCAGTCTATATTGTGTCCCTTTAAGCATGTCGTTGGTAAAGTTTTGCATCAGTCTATATTGTGTCCCTTTAAGCATGCCGTTGGTAAAGTTTTGCATCAGTCTATATTGTGTCCCTTTAAGCATGCCGTTGGTAAAGTTTTGCATCAGTCTATATTGTGTCCCTTTAAGCATGCCGTTGGTAAAGTTTTACATCAGTCTATATTGTGTCCCTTTAAGCATGTCGTTGGTAAAGTTTTACATCAGTCTATATTGTGTCCCTTTAAGCATGTCGTTGGTAAAGTTTTACATCAGTCTATATTGTGTCCCTTTAAGCATGTCGTTGGTAAAGTTTTACATCAGTCTATATTGTGTCCCTTTAAGCATGTCGTTGGTAAAGTTTTACATCAGTCTATATTGTGTCCCTTTAAGCACGTCGTTGGTAAAGTTTTACATCAGTCTATATTGTGTCCCTTTAAGCACGTCGTTGGTAAAGTTTTACATCAGTCTATATTGTGTCCCTTTAAGCACGTCGTTGGTAAAGTTTTACATCAGTCTATATTGTGTCCCTTTAAGCATATCGTTGGTAAAGTTTTACATCAGTCTATATTGTGTCCCTTTAAGCATATCGTTGGTAAAGTTTTGCATCAGTCTATATTGTGTCCCTTTAAGCATATCGTTGGTAAAGTTTTGCATCAGTCTATATTGTGTCCCTTTAAGCATGTCGTTGGTAAAGTTTTGCATCAGTCTATATTGTGTCCCTTTAAGCATGTCGTTGGTAAAGTTTTGCATCAGTCTATATTGTGTCCCTTTAAGCATGTCGTTGGTAAAGTTTTGCATCAGTCTATATTGTGTCCCTTTAAGCATGCCGTTGGTAAAGTTTTGCATCAGTCTATATTGTGTCCCTTTAAGCATGTCGTTGGTAAAGTTTTACATCAGTCTATATTGTGTCCCTTTAAGCACGTCGTTGGTAAAGTTTTGCATCAGTCTATATTGTGTCCCTTTAAGCACGTCGTTGGTAAAGTTTTGCATCAGTCTATATTGTGTCCCTTTAAGCATGTCGTTGGTAAAGTTTTGCATCAGTCTATATTGTGTCCCTTTAAGCATGCCGTTGGTAAAGTTTTGCATCAGTCTATATTGTGTCCCTTTAAGCATGTCGTTGGTAAAGTTTTGCATCAGTCTATATTGTGTCCCTTTAAGCATGTCGTTGGTAAAGTTTTACATCAGTCTATATTGTGTCCCTTTAAGCATGTCGTTGGTAAAGTTTTACATCAGTCTATATTGTGTCCCTTTAAGCATGTCTTTGGTAAAGTTTTGCATCAGTCTATATTGTGTCCCTTTAAGCATGTCGTTGGTAAAGTTTTGCATCAGTCTATATTGTGTCCCTTTAAGCATGTCGTTGGTAAAGTTTTGCATCAGTCTATATTGTGTCCCTTTAAGCATGTCGTTGGTAAAGTTTTACATCAGTCTATATTGTGTCCCTTTAAGCATGTCGTTGGTAAAGTTTTACATCAGTCTATATTGTGTCCCTTTAAGCATGTCGTTGGTAAAGTCTTACATCAGTCTATATTGTGTCCCTTTAAGCATGTCGTTGGTAAAGTCTTACATCAGTCTATATTGTGTCCCTTTAAGCATGTCGTTGGTAAAGTTTTACATCAGTCTATATTGTGTCCCTTTAAGCATGTCGTTGGTAAAGTTTTACATCAGTCTATATTGTGTCCCTTTAAGCATGTCGTTGGTAAAGTTTTACATCAGTCTATATTGTGTCCCTTTAAGCATGTCGTTGGTAAAGTTTTACATCAGTCTATATTGTGTCCCTTTAAGCATGTCGTTGGTAAAGTTTTACATCAGTCTTTATTGTGTCCCTTTAAGCACGTCGTTGGTAAAGTTTTACATCAGTCTATATTGTGTCCCTTTAAGCATGTCGTTGGTAAAGTTTTGCATCAGTCTATATTGTGTCCCTTTAAGCATGTCGTTGGTAAAGTTTTACATCAGTCTATATTGTGTCCCTTAAAGCATGTCATTGGTAAAGTTTTACATCAGTCTATATTGTGTCCCTTTAAGCACGTCGTTGGTAAAGTTTTACATCAGTCTATATTGTGTCCCTTTAAGCATGTCGTTGGTAAAGTTTTACATCACTCTTTATTGTGTCCCTTTAAGCATATCGTTGGAAAAATTTTGCATCAGTCTATATTGTGTCCCTTTAAGCATGTCGTTGGTAAAGTTTTACATCAGTCTATATTGTGTCCCTTTAAGCATGTCGTTGGTAAAGTTTTGCATCAGTCTATATTGTGTCCCTTTAAGCATGTCGTTGGTAAAGTTTTGCATCAGTCTTTATTGTGTCCCTTTAAGCATATCATTGGTAAAGTTTTGCATCAGTCTATATTGTGTCCCTTTAAGCATGTCGTTGGTAAAGTTTTGCATCAGTCTATATTGTGTCCCTTTAAGCATGTCGTTGGTAAAGTTTTGCATCAGTCTATATTGTGTCCCTTTAAGCATGTCGTTGGTAAAGTTTTGCATCAGTCTATATTGTGTCCCTTTAAGCATGTCGTTGGTAAAGTTTTGCATCAGTCTATATTGTGTCCCTTTAAGCATGCCGTTGGTAAAGTTTTGCATCAGTCTATATTGTGTCCCTTTAAGCATGCCGTTGGTAAAGTTTTACATCAGTCTATATTGTGTCCCTTTAAGCATGTCGTTGGTAAGGTTTTACATCAGTGTAAATTGTGTCCCTTTAAGCATGTCGTTGGTAAAGTTTTGCATCAGTCTATATTGTGTCCCTTTAAGCACGCCGTTGGTAAAGTTTTGCATCAGTCTATATTGTGTCCCTTTAAGCATGCCGTTGGTAATGTTTTGCATCAGTCTATATTGTGTCCCTTTAAGCATGTCGTTGATAAAGTTTTGCATCAGTCTATATTGTGTCCCTTTAAGCATGTCGTTGGTAAAGTTTTACATCAGTCTATATTGTGTCCCTTTAAGCATGTCGTTGGTAAAGTTTTACATCAGTCTATATTGTGTCCCTTTAAGCACGTCGTTGGTAAAGTTTTACATCAGTCTATATTGTGTCCCTTTAAGCATGTCGTTGGTAAAGTTTTACATCAGTCTATATTGTGTCCCTTTAAGCACGTCGTTGGTAAAGTTTTACATCAGTGTAAATTGTGTCCCTTTAAGCATGTCGTTGGTAAAGTTTTGCATCAGTCTATATTGTGTCCCTTTAAGCATGTCGTTGGTAAAGTTTTGCATCAGTCTATAGTGTGTCCCTTTAAACATGCCGTTGGTAATGTTTTGCATCAGTCTATATTGTGTCCCTTTAAGCATGTCGTTGGTAAAGTTTTACATCAGTCTATATTGTGTCCCTTTAAGCATGTCGTTGGTAAAGTTTTACATCAGTCTATATTGTGTCCCTTTAAGCATGTCGTTGGTAAAGTTTTACATCAGTCTATATTGTGTCCCTTTAAGCACGTCGTTGGTAAAGTTTTACATCAGTCTATATTGTGTCCCTTTAAGCACGTCGTTGGTAAAGTTTTACATCAGTCTATATTGTGTCCCTTTAAGCATGTCGTTGGTAAAGTTTTACATCAGTCTATATTGTGTCCCTTTAAGCACGCCGTTGGTAAAGTTTTACATCAGTCTATATTGTGTCCCTTTAAGCATGTCGTTGGTAAAGTTTTACATCAGTCTATATTGTGTCCCTTTAAGCACGCCGTTGGTAATGTTTTGCATCATTCTATATTGTGTCCCTTTAAGCATGCCGTTGGTAAAGTTTTGCATCAGTCTATATTGTGTGCCTTTAAGCATATCTTTGGTAAAGTTTTACATCAGTCTATATTGTGTCCCTTTAAGCATGTCGTTGGTAAAGTTTTACATCAGTCTATATTGTGAGCCTTTAAGCATGCCGTTGGTAAAATTTCGCATCAGTCTATTTTGTGTGCCTTTAAGCATATCTTTGGTAAAGTTTTACATCAGTCTATATTGTGTCCTTTTAAGCATGTCGTTGGTAAAGTTTTACATCAGTCTAAGCATGTCGTTGGTAAAGTTTTACATCAGTCTATATTGTGTCCCTTTAAGCATGTCGTTGGTAAAGTTTTACATCAGTCTATATTGTGTCCCTTTAAGCACGTCGTTGGTAAAGTTTTACATCAGTCTATATTGTGTCCCTTTAAGCACGTCGTTGGTAAAGTTTTACATCAGTCTATATTGTGTCCCTTTAAGCATATCGTTGGTAAAGTTTTACATCAGTCTATATTGTGTCCCTTTAAGCATATCGTTGGTAAAGTTTTACATCAGTCTATATTGTGTCCCTTTAAGCATATCGTTGGTAAAGTTTTGCATCAGTCTATATTGTGTCCCTTTAAGCACGTCGTTGGTAAAGTTTTGCATCAGTCTATATTGTGTCCCTTTAAGCATGCCGTTGGTAAAGTTTTGCATCAGTCTATATTGTGTCCCTTTAAGCATGTCGTTGGTAAAGTTTTGCATCAGTCTATATTGTGTCCCTTTAAGCATGTCGTTGGTAAAGTTTTTCATCAGTCTATATTGTGTCCCTTTAAGCATGTCGTTGGTAAAGTTTTACATCAGTCTATATTGTGTCCCTTTAAGCACGTCGTTGGTAAAGTTTTACATCAGTCTATATTGTGTCCCTTTAAGCATATCGTTGGTAAAGTTTTAAATCAGTCTATATCGTATCCCTTTAAGCATGTCGTTGGTAAAGTTTTGCATCAGTCTATATTGTGTCCCTCCATTTAAGCATGTCGTTGGTAAAGTTTTACATCAGTCTATATTGTGTCCCTTTAAGCACGTCGTTGGTAAAGTTTTGCATCAGTCTATATTGTGTCCCTTTAAGCACGTCGTTGGTAAAGTTTTACATCAGTTTATATTGTGTCCCTTTAAGCACGTCGTTGGTAAAGTTTTACATCAGTCTATATTGTGTCCCTTTAAGCATGTCGTTGGTAAAGTTTTGCATCAGTCTATATTGTGTCCCTTTAAGCATGTCGTTGGTAAAGTTTTACATCAGTCTATATTGTGTCCCTTTAAGCATGTCGTTGGTAAAGTTTTACATCAGTCTATATTGTGTCCCTTTAAGCATGTCGTTGGTAAAGTTTTGCATCAGTCTATATTGTGTCCCTTTAAGCATGTCGTTGGTAAAGTTTTACATCAGTCTATATTGTGTCCCTTTAAGCATGTCGTTGGTAAAGTTTTACATCAGTCTATATTGTGTCTCTTTAAGCATGTCGTTGGTAAAATTTTACATCAGTCTATATTGTGTCCCTTTAAGCATATCGTTGGTTGGTAAAGTCTTACATCAGTCTATATTGTGTCCCTTTAAGCATGTCGTTGGTAAAGTCTTACATCAGTCTATATTCTGTCCCTTTAAGCATGTCGTTGGTAAAGTTTTACATCAGTCTATATTGTGTCCCTTTAAGCATGTCGTTGGTAAAGTTTTACATCAGTCTATATTGTGTCCCTTTAAGCATGTCGTTGGTAAAGTTTTAAATCAGTCTATATTGTGTCCCTTTAAGCTCGTCGTTGGTAAAGTTTTAAATCAGTCTATATTGTGTCCCTTTAAGTATATCGTTGGTAAAATTTTGCATCAGTCTATATTGTGTCCCTTTAAGCATGTCGTTGGTAAAGTTTTGCATCAGTCTATATTGTGTCCCTTAAAGCATGTCGTTGGTAAAGTTTTACATCAGTCTATATTGTGTCCCTTTAAGCATATCGTTTGTAAAGTTTTGCATCAGTCTATATTGTGTCCCTTTAAGCATATCGTTTGTAAAGTTTTGCATCAGTCTATATTGTGTCCCTTTAAGCACGCCGTTGGTAAAGTTTTGCATCAGTCTATATTGTGTCCCTTTAAGCACGTCGTTGGTAAAGTTTTACATCAGTCTATATTGTGTCACTTTAAGCACGTCGTTGGTAAAGTTTTACAATAGTCTATATTGTGCCCCTTTAAGCATGTCGTTGGTAAAGATTTACATCAGTCTATATTGTGTCCCTTTAAGCATGTCGTTGGTAAAGTTTTGCATCAGTCTATATTGTGTCCCTTTAAGCATGTCGTTGGTAAAGTTTTGCATCAGTCTATATTGTGTCCCTTTAAGCATGTCGTTGGTAAAGTTTTACATCAGTCTATATTGTGTCCCTTTAAGCATGTCGTTGGTAAACTTTACATCAGTCTATATTGTGTCCCTTTAAGCATGTCGTTGGTAAAGTTTTGCATCAGTCTATATTGTGTCCCTTTAAGCATGTCGTTGGTAAAGTTTTACATCAGTCTATATTGTGTCCCTTAAAGCATGTCGTTGGTAAAGTTTTACATCAGTCTATATTGTGTCCCTTTAAGCACGTCGTTGGTAAAGTTTTACATCAGTCTATATTGTGTCCCTTTAAGCATGTCGTTGGTAAAGTTTTGCATCAGTCTATATTGTGCCCCTTTAAGCATGTCGTTGGTAAAGATTTACATCAGTCTATATTGTGTCCCTTTAAGCATGTCGTTGGTAAAGTTTTGCATCAGTCTATATTGTGTCCCTTTAAGCATGTCGTTGGTAAAGTTTTGCATCAGTCTATATTGTGTATCTTTAAGCATGTCGTTGGTAAAGTTTTACATCAGTCTATATTGTGTCCCTTTAAGCATGTCGTTGGTAAACTTTACATCAGTCTATATTGTGTCCCTTTAAGCATGTCGTTGGTAAAGTTTTACATCAGTCTATATTGTGTCCCTTTAAGCACGTCGTTGGTAAAATTTTACATCAGTCTTTATTGTGTCCCTTTAAGCATGTCGTTGGTAAAGTTTTACATCACTCTTTATTGTGTCCCTTTAAGCATATCGTTGGAAAAAATTTGCATCAGTCTATATTGTGTCCCTTTAAGCATGTCGTTGGTAAAGTTTTACATCAGTCTATATTGTGTCCCTTTAAGCATGTCGTTGGTAAAGTTTTGCATCAGTCTATATTGTGTCCCTTTAAGCATGTCGTTGGTAAAGTTTTGCATCAGTCTTTATTGTGTCCCTTTAAGCATATCATTGGTAAAGTTTTGCATCAGTCTATATTGTGTCCCTTTAAGCATGTCGTTGGTAAAGTTTTACATCAGTCTATATTGTGTCCCTTTAAGCATGTCGTTGGTAAAGTTTTGCATCAGTATATATTGTGTCCCTTTAAGCATGTCGTTGGTAAAGTTTTGCATCAGTCTATATTGTGTCCCTTTAAGCATGTCGTTGGTAAAGTTTTGCATCAGTCTATATTGTGTCCCTTTAAGCATGCCGTTGGTAAAGTTTTGCATCAGTCTATATTGTGTCCCTTTAAGCATGTCGTTGGTAAAGTTTTACATCAGTCTATATTGTGTCCCTTTAAGCATGTCGTTGGTAAGGTTTTACATCAGTGTAAATTGTGTCCCTTTAAGCATGTCGTTGGTAAAGTTTTGCATCAGTCTATATTGTGTCCCTTTAAGCATGTCGTTGGTAAAGTTTTGCATCAGTCTATATTGTGTCCCTTTAAGCATGCCGTTGGTAATGTTTTGCATCAGTCTATATTGTGTCCCTTTAAGCATGTCGTTGGTAAAGTTTTGCATCAGTCTATATTGTGTCCCTTTAAGCATGTCGTTGGTAAAGTTTTACATCAGTCTATATTGTGTCCCTTTAAGCACGCCGTTGGTAATGTTTTGCATCATTCTATATTGTGTCCCTTTAAGCACGCCGTTGGTAAAGTTTTGCATCAGTCTATATTGTGTGCCTTTAAGCATATCTTTGGTAAAGTTTTACATCAGTCTATATTGTGTCCCTTTAAGCATGCCGTTGGTAAAGTTTTACATCAGTCTATATTGTGAGCCTTTAAGCATGCCGTTGGTAAAATTTCGCATCAGTCTATTTTGTGTCCCTTTAAGCATATCTTTGGTAAAGTTTTACATCAGTCTATATTGTGTCCTTTTAAGCATGTCGTTGGTAAAGTTTTACATCAGTCTAAGCATGTCGTTGGTAAAGTTTTACATCAGTCTATATTGTGTCCCTTTAAGCATGTCGTTGGTAAAGTTTTACATCAGTCTATATTGTGTCCCTTTAAGCACGTCGTTGGTAAAGTTTTACATCAGTTTATATTGTGTCCCTTTAAGCACGTCGTTGGTAAAGTTTTACATCAGTCTATATTGTGTCCCTTTAAGCATGTCGTTGGTAAAGTTTTACATCAGTCTATATTGTGTCCCTTTAAGCATATCGTTGGTAAAGTTTTACATCAGTCTATATTGTGTCCCTTTAAGCATATCGTTGGTAAAGTTTTGCATCAGTCTATATTGTGTCCCTTTAAGCATGTCGTTGGTAAAGTTTTGCATCAGTCTATATTGTGTCCCTTTAAGCATGCCGTTGGTAAAGTTTTGCATCAGTCTATATTGTGTCCCTTTAAGCATGTCGTTGGTAAAGTTTTGCATCAGTCTATATTGTGTCCCTTTAAGCATGTCGTTGGTAAAGTTTTGCATCAGTCTATATTGTGTCCCTTTAAGCATGTCGTTGGTAAAGTTTTATATCAGTCTATATTGTGTCCCTTTAAGCACGTCGTTGGTAAAGTTTTACATCAGTCTATATTGTGTCCCTTTAAGCATATCGTTGGTAAAGTTTTAAATCAGTCTATATTGTGTCCCTTTAAGCATGTCGTTGGTAAAGTTTTGCATCAGTCTATATTGTGTCCCTCCCTTTAAGCATGTCGTTGGTAAAGTTTTACATCAGTCTATATTGTGTCCCTTTAAGCACGTCGTTGGTAAAGTTTTGCATCAGTCTATATTGTGTCCCTTTAAGCACGTCGTTGGTAAAGTTTTACATCAGTCTATATTGTGTCCCTTTAAGCACGTCGTTGGTAAAGTTTTACATCAGTCTATATTGTGTCCCTTTAAGCATGTCGTTGGTAAAGTTTTGCATCAGTCTATATTGTGTCCCTTTAAGCATGTCGTTGGTAAAGTTTTACATCAGTCTATATTGTGTCCCTTTAAGCATGTCGTTGGTAAAGTTTTACATCAGTCTATATTGTGTCCCTTTAAGCATGTCGTTGGTAAAGTTTTGCATCAGTCTATATTGTGTCCCTTTAAGCATGTCGTTGGTAAAGTTTTGCATCAGTCTATATTGTGTCCCTTTAAGCATGTCGTTGGTAAAGTTTTGCATCAGTCTATATTGTGTCCCTTTAAGCATGTCGTTGGTAAAGTTTTACATCAGTCTATATTGTGTCTCTTTAAGCATGTCGTTGGTAAAATTTTACATCAGTCTATATTGTGTCCCTTTAAGCATATCGTTGGTTGGTAAAGTCTTACATCAGTCTATATTGTGTCCCTTTAGCATGTCGTTGGTAAAGTCTTACATCAGTCTATATTCTGTCCCTTTAAGCATGTCGTTGGTAAAGTTTTACATCAGTCTATATTGTGTCCCTTTAAGCATGTCGTTGGTAAAGTTTTACATCAGTCTATATTGTGTCCCTTTAAGCATGTCGTTGGTAAAGTTTTAAATCAGTCTATATTGTGTCCCTTTAAGCTCGTCGTTGGTAAAGTTTTAAATCAGTCTATATTGTGTCCCTTTAAGTATATCGTTGGTAAAATTTTGCATCAGTCTATATTGTGTCCCTTTAAGCATGTCGTTGGTAAAGTTTTGCATCAGTCTATATTGTGTCCCTTTAAGCATGTCGTTGGTAAAGTTTTACATCAGTCTATATTGTGTCCCTTTAAGCATATCGTTTGTAAAGTTTTGCATCAGTCTATATTGTGTCCCTTTAAGCACGCCGTTGGTAAAGTTTTGCATCAGTCTATATTGTGTCCCTTTAAGCACGTCGTTGGTAAAGTTTTACATCAGTCTATATTGTGTCCCTTTAAGCATGTCGTTGGTAAAGTTTTATAATAGTCTATATTGTGCCCCTTTAAGCATGTCGTTGGTAAAGATTTACATCAGTCTATATTGTGTCCCTTTAAGCATGTCGTTGGTAAAGTTTTGCATCAGTCTATATTGTGTCCCTTTAAGCATTTCGTTGGTAAAGTTTTGCATCAATCTATATTGTGTCCCTTTAAGCATGTCGTTGGTAAAGTTTTGCATCAGTCTACATTGTGTCCCTTTAAGCATGTCGTTGGTAAAGTTTAATATCAGTCTATATTGTGTCCCTTTAAGCATATCGCTGGTAAAGTTTTACATCAGTCTATATTGTGTCCCTTTAAGCACGTCGTTGGTAAAGTTTTGCATTAGTCTATATTGTGTCCCTTTAAGCATGTCGTTGGTAAAGTTTTACATCAGTCTATATTGTGTCCTTTTAAGCATGTCGTTGGTAAAGTTTTACATCAGTCTATATGGTGTCCCTTTAAGCACGTCGTTGGTAAAGTTTTGCATCAATCTATATTGTGTCCCTTTAAGCATGTCGTTGGTAAAGTTTTGCATCAGTCTATATTGTGTCCCTTTAAGCATGTCGTTGGTAAAGTTTTACATCAGTCTATATTGTGTCCCTTTAAGCATGTCGTTGGTAAAGTTTTGCATCAATCGATATTGTGTCCCTTTAAGCATGTCGTTGGTAAAGTTTTGCATCAGTCTATATTGTGTCCCTTTAAGCACGCCGTTAGTTAAGTTTTACATCAGTCTATATTGTGTCCCTTTAAGCATGTCGTTGGTAGAGTTTTACATCAGTCTATATTGTGTCCCTTTAAGCATGTCGTTGGTAAAGTTTTGCATCAGTCTATATTGTGTCCCTTTAAGCATGTCGTTGGTAAAGTTTTACATCAGTCTATATTGTGTCCCTTTAAGCATGTCGTTGGTAAAGTCTTACATCAGTCTGGTAAAGTTTTACATCAGTCTATATTGTGTCCCTTTAAGCATGCCGTTGGTAAAGTTTTACATCAGTCTATATTGTGTCCCTTTAAGCATGCCGTTGGTAAAGTTTTACATCAGTCTTTATTGTGTCCCTTTAAGCATATCGTTGGTAAAGTTTTGCATCAGTCTATATTGTGTCCCTTTAAGCATGTCGTTGGTAAAGTTTTGCATCAGTCTATATTGTGTTCCTTTAAGCATGTCGTTGGTAAAGTTTTACATCAGTCTATATTGTGTCCCTTTAAGCATATCGTTGGTAAAGTTTTGCATCAGTCTATATTGTGTCCCTTTAAGCACGTCGTTGGTAAAGTTTTGCATCAGTCTATATTTTGTCCCTTTAAGGATGTCGTTGGTAAAGTTTTGCATCAGTCTATATTGTGTCCCTTTAAGCATGTCGTTGGTAAAGTTTTGCATCAGTCTATATTGTGTCCCTTTAAGCATGTCGTTGGTAAAGTTTTGCATCAGTCTATATTGTGTCCCTTTAAGCATATCGTTGGTAAAGTCTTACATCAGTCTATATTGTGTCCTTTAAGCATGTCGTTGGTAAAGTCTTACATCAGTCTATATTGTGTCCCTTTAAGCACGTCGTTGGTAAAGTTTTACATCAGTCTTTATTGTGTCCCTTTAAGCATATCGTTTGAAAAATTTTGCATCAGTGTATATTGTGTCCCTTTAAGCATGTCGTTGGTAAAGTTTTACATCAGTCTATATTGTGTCCCTTTAAGCATGTCGTTGGTAAAGTTTTACATCAGTCTATATTGTGTCCCTTTAAGCATGTCGTTGGTAAAGTTTTGCATCAGTCTATATTGTGTCCCTTTAAGCACGTCGTTGGTAAAGTTTTACATCAGTCTATATTGTGTCCCTTTAAGCATGTCGTTGGTAAAGTTTTACAATAGTCTATATTGTGTCCCTTTAAGCATGTCGTTGGTAAAGATTTACATCAGTCTATATTGTGTCCCTTTAAGCACGTCGTTGGTAAAGTTTTACATCAGTCTATATTGTGTCCCTTTAAGCACGTCGTTGGTAAAGTTTTACATCAGTCTATATTGTGTCCCTTTAAGCATGTCGTTGGTAAAGTTTTGCATCAGTCTATATTGTGTCCCTTTAAGCATGTCGTTGGTAATGTTTTGCATCAGTCTATATTGTGTCCCTTTAAGCATGTCGTTGGTAATGTTTTGCATCAGTCTATATTGTGTCCCTTTAAGCATGTCGTTGGTAAAGTTTTGCATCAGTCTATATTGTGTCCCTTTAAGCATGTCGTTGGTAAAGTTTTACATCAGTCTATATTGTGTCCCTTTAAGCACGTCGTTGGTAAAGTTTTGCATCAGTCTATATTGTGTCCCTTTAAGCATGTCGTTGGTAATGTTTTGCATCAGTCTATATTGTGTCCCTTTAAGCATGTCGTTGGTAATGTTTTGCATCAGTCTATATTGTGTCCCTTTAAGCATGTCGTTAGTAAAGTTTTACATCAGTCTATATTGTGTCCCTTTAAGCATGTCGTTAGTAAAGTTTTACATCAGTCTATATTGTGTCCCTTTAAGCACGTCGTTGGTAAAGTTTTACATCAGTCTATATTGTGTCCCTTTAAGCACGTCGTTGGTAAAGTTTTACATCAGTCTATATTGTGTCCCTTTAAGCATGTCGTTGGTTAAGTTTTACATCAGTCTATATTGTGTGCCTTTAAGCATGTCGTTGGTAAACTTTTACATCAGTCTATATTGTGTCCCTTTAAGCATGTCGTTGGTAAAGTTTTGCATCAGTCTATATTGTGTCCCTTTAAGCATATCGTTGGTAAAGTTTTGCATCAGTCTATATTGTGTCCCTTTAAGCATGTCGTTGGTAAAGTTTTGCATCAGTCTATATTGTGTCCCTTTAAGCATGTCGTTGGTAAAGTTTTACATCAGTCTATATTGTGTCTCTTTAAGCATGTCGTTGGTAAAATTTTACATCAGTCTATATTGTGTCCCTTTAAGCATATCGTTGGTTGGTAAAGTCTTACATCAGTCTATATTGTGTCCCTTTAAGCATGTCGTTGGTAAAGTCTTACATCAGTCTATATTGTGTCCCTTTAAGCATGTCGTTGGTAAAGTTTTACATCAGTCTATATTGTGTCCCTTTAAGCATGTCGTTGGTAAAGTTTTACATCAGTCTATATTGTGTCCCTTTAAGCATGTCGTTGGTAAAGTTTTAAATCAGTCTATATTGTGTCCCTATAAGCTCGTCGTTGGTAAAGTTTTAAATCAGTCTATATTGTGTCCCTTTAAGTATATCGTTGGTAAAATTTTGCATCAGTCTATATTGTGTCCCTTTAAGCATGTCGTTGGTAAAGTTTTGCATCAGTCTATATTGTGTCCCTTTAAGCATGTCGTTGGTAAAGTTTTACATCAGTCTATATTGTGTCCCTTTAAGCATATCGTTTGTAAAGTTTTGCATCAGTCTATATTGTGTCCCTTTAAGCACGCCGTTGGTAAAGTTTTGCATCAGTCTATATTGTGTCCCTTTAGGCACGTCGTTGGTAAAGTTTTACATCAGTCTATATTGTGTCACTTTAAGCACGTCGTTGGTAAAGTTTTACAATAGTCTATATTGTGTCCCTTTAAGCATGTCGTTGGTAAATATTTACATCAGTCTATATTGTGTCCCTTTAAGCATGTCGTTGGTAAAGTTTTGCATCAGTCTATATTGTGTCCCTTTAAGCATGTCGTTGGTAAAGTTTTGCATCAGTCTATATTGTGTCCCTTTAAGCATGTCGTTGGTAAAGTTTTACATCAGTCTATATTGTGTCCCTTTAAGCATGTCGTTGGTAAACTTTACATCTGTCTATATTGTGTCCCTTTAAGCATGTCGTTGGTAAAGTTTTACATCAGTCTATATTGTGTCCCTTTAAGCATGTCGTTGGTAAAGTTTTGCATCAGTCTATATTGTGTCCCTTTAAGCATGTCGTTGGTAAAGTTTTGCATCAGTCTATATTGTGTCCCTTTAAGCATGTCGTTGGTAAAGTTTTGCATCAGTCTATATTGTGTCCCTTTAAGCATATCGTTGGTAAAGTCTTACATCAGTCTATATTGTGTCCTTTAAGCATGTCGTTGGTAAAGTCTTACATCAGTCTATATTGTGTCCCTTTAAGCACGTCGTTGGTAAAGTTTTACATCAGTCTTTATTGTGTCCCTTTAAGCATATCGTTTGAAAAATTTTGCATCAGTGTATATTGTGTCCCTTTAAGCACGTCGTTGGTAAAGTTTTACATCAGTCTATATTGTGTCCCTTTAAGCATGTCGTTGGTAAAGTTTTGCATCAGTCTATATTGTGTCCCTTTAAGCATGTCGTTGGTAAAGTTTTGCATCAGTCTATATTGTGTCCCTTTAAGCACGTCGTTGGTAAAGTTTTACATCAGTCTATATTGTGTCCCTTTAAGCACGTCGTTGGTAAAGTTTTACAATAGTCTATATTGTGTCCCTTTAAGCATGTCGTTGGTAAAGTTTTACATCAGTCTATATTGTGTCCCTTTAAGCATGTCGTTGGTAAAGTTTTACATCAGTCTATATTGTGTCCCTTTAAGCACGTCGTTGGTAAAGTTTTACATCAGTCTATATTGTGTCCCTTTAAGCATATCGTTGGTAAAGTTTTACATCAGTCTATATTTTGTCCCTTTAAGCACGTCGTTGGTAAAGTTTTACATCAGTCTTTATTGTGTCCCTTTAAGCACGTCGTTGGTAAAGTTTTACATCAGTCTTTATTGTGTCCCTTTAAGCATATCGTTGAAAAAAATTTGCATCAGTCTATATTGTGTCCCTTTAAGCATGTCGTTGGTAAAGTTTTACATCAGTCTATATTGTGTCCCTTTAAGCATGTCGTTGGTAAAGTTTTACATCAGTCTATATTGTGTCCCTTTAAGCATGTCGTTGGTAAAGTTTTACATCAGTCTATATTGTGTCCCTTTAAGCATGTCGTTGGTAAAGTTTTGCATCAGTCTATATTGTGTCCCTTTAAGTATGTCGTTGGTAAAGTTTTGCATCAGTCTATATTGTGTCCCTTTAAGCATGTCGTTGGTAAAGTTTTGCATCAGTCAATATTGTGTCCCTTTAAGCATGTCGTTGGTAAAGTTTTGCATCAGTCTATATTGTGTCCCTTTAAGCATGTCGTTGGTAAAGTTTTGCATCAGTCTATATTTTGTCCCTTTAAGCATGTCGTTGGTAAAGTTTTGCATCAGTCTATATTGTGTCCCTTTAAGCATGTCGTTGGTAAAGTTTTGCATCAGTCTATATTGTGTCCCTTTAAGCATGCCGTTGGTAAAGTTTTGCATCAGTCTATATTGTGTCCCTTTAAGCATGTCGTTGGTAAAGTTTTACATCAGTCTATAATGTGTCCCTTTAAGCACGTCGTTGGTAAAGTTTTACATCAGTCTATATTGTGTCCCTTTAAGCATGCCGTTGGTAATGTTTTGCATCAGTCTATATTGTGTCCCTTTAGGCATGTCGTTGGTAAAGTTTTGCATCAGTCTATATTGTGTCCCTTTAAGCATGTCGTTGGTAAAGTTTTGCATCAGTCTATATTGTGTCCCTTTAAGCATGTCGTTGGTAAAGTTTTGCATCAGTCTATATTGTGTCCCTTTAAGCATGTCGTTAGTAAAGTTTTGCATCAGTCTATATTGTGTCCCTTTAAGCATGTCGTTGGTAAAGTTTTACATCAGTCTATATTGTGTCCCTTTAAGCACGTCGTTGGTAAAGTTTTACATCAGTCTATATTGTGTCCCTTTAAGCACGTCGTTGGTAAAGTTTTACATCAGTCTATATTGTGTCCCTTTAAGCATGTCGTTGGTAATGTTTTGCATCAGTCTATATTGTGTCCCTTTTAAGCATGTCGTTGGTAAAGTTTTACATCAGTCTATATTGTGTCCCTTTAAGCATGTCGTTGGTAAAGTTTTACATCAGTCTATATTGTGTCCCTTTAAGCATGTCGTTGGTAAAGTTTTACATCAGTCTATATTGTGTCCCTTTAAGCACGCCGTTGGTAAAGTTTTACATCAGTCTATATTGTGTCCCTTTAAGCACGCCGTTGGTAAAGTTTTACATCAGTCTATATTGTGTCCCTTTAAGCACGTCGTTGGTAAAGTTTTACATCAGTCTATATTGTGTCCCTTTAAGCACGTCGTTGGTAAAGTTTTGCATCAGTCTATATTGTGTCCCTTTAAGCATGCAGTTAGTAAAGTTTTGCATCAGTCTATATTGTGTCCCTTTAAGCATGTCGTTGATAAAGTTTTACATCAGTCTATATTGTGTCCCTTTAAGCACGTCGTTGGTAAAGTTTTACATCAGTCTATATTGTGTCCCTTTAAGCATGCCGTTGGTAATGTTTTGCATCAGTCTATATTGTGTCCCTTTAAGCATGTCGTTGGTAAAGTTTTGCATCAGTCTATATTGTGTCCTTTTAAGCATGTCGTTGGTAAAGTTTTACATCAGTCTATATTGTGTCCCTTTAAGCATGTCGTTGGTAAAGTTTTACATCAGTCTATATTGTGTCCCTTTAAGCACGTCGTTGGTAAAGTTTTACATCAGTCTATATTGTGTCCCTTTAAGCACGCCGTTGGTAAAGTTTTACATCAGTCTATATTGTGTCCCTTTAAGCACGTCGTTGGTAAAGTTTTACATCAGTCTATATTGTGTCCCTTTAAGCACGTCGTTGGTAAAGTTTTACATCAGTCTATATTGTGTCCCTTTAAGCATGTCGTTGGTAAAGTTTTGCATCAGTCTATATTGTGTCCCTTTAAGCATGTCGTTGGTAAAGTTTTACATCAGTCTATATTGTGTCCCTTTAAGCATGTCGTTGGTAATGTTTTGCATCAGTCTATATTGTGTCCCTTTAAGCATGTCGTTGGTAAAGTTTTGCATCAGTCTATATTGTGTCCCTTTCAGCATGTCGTTGGTAAAGTTTTACATCAGTCTATATTGTGTCCCTTTAAGCACGTCGTTGGTAAAGTTTTACATCAGTCTATATTGTCTCCCTTTAAGCACGTCGTTGGTAAAGTTTTACATCAGTCTATATTGTGTCCCTTTAAGCATGTCGTTGGTTAAGTTTTACATCAGTCTATATTGTGTGCCTTTAAGCATGTCGTTGGTAAACTTTTACATCAGTCTATATTGTGTCCCTTTAAGCATGTCGTTGGTAAAGTTTTGCATCAGTCTATATTGTGTCCCTTTAAGCATGTCGTTGGTAAAGTTTTACATCAGTCTATATTGTGTCCCTTTAAGCATGTCGTTGGTAAAGTTTTGCATCAGTCTATATTGTGTCCCTTTAAGCATGTCGTTGGTAAAGTTTTACATCAGTCTATATTGTGTCTCTTTAAGCATGTCGTTGGTAAAATTTTACATCAGTCTATATTGTGTCCCTTTAAGCATATCGTTGGTTGGTAAAGTCTTACATCAGTCTATATTGTGTCCCTTTAAGCATGTCGTTGGTAAAGTCTTACATCAGTCTATATTGTGTCCCTTTAAGCATGTCGTTGGTAAAGTTTTACATCAGTCTATATTGTGTCCCTTTAAGCATGTCGTTGGTAAAGTTTTACATCAGTCTATATTGTGTCCCTTTAAGCATGTCGTTGGTAAAGTTTTAAATCAGTCTATATTGTGTCCCTTTAAGCTCGTCGTTGGTAAAGTTTTAAATCAGTCTATATTGTGTCCCTTTAAGTATATCGTTAGTAAAATTTTGCATCAGTCTATATTGTGTCCCTTTAAGCATGTCGTTGGTAAAGTTTTGCATCAGTCTATATTGTGTCCCTTTAAGCATGTCGTTGGTAAAGTTTTACATCAGTCTATATTGTGTCCCTTTAAGCATGTCGTTTGTAAAGTTTTGCATCAGTCTATATTGTGTCCCTTTAAGCACGCAGTTGGTAAAGTTTTGCATCAGTCTATATTGTGTCCCTTTAAGCACGTCGTTGGTAAAGTTTTACATCAGTCTATATTGTGTCACTTTAAGCACGTCGTTGGTAAAGTTTTACAATATTCTATATTGTGTCCCTTTAAGCATGTCGTTGGTAAAGATTTACATCAGTCTATATTGTGTCCCTTTAAGCATGTCGTTGGTAAAGTTTTGCATCAGTCTATATTGTGTCCCTTTAAGCATGTCGTTGGTAAAGTTTTGCATCAGTCTATATTGTGTCCCTTTAAGCATGTCGTTGGTAAAGTTTTACATCAGTCTATATTGTGTCCCTTTAAGCATGTCGTTGGTAAACTTTACATCAGTCTATATTGTGTCCCTTTAAGCATGTCGTTGGTAAAGTTTTACATCAGTCTATATTGTGTCCCTTTAAGCATGTCGTTGGTAAAGTTTTACATCAGTCTATATTGTGTCCCTTTAAGCATGTCGTTGGTAAAGTTTTGCATCAGTCTACATTGTGTCCCTTTAAGCATGTCGTTGGTAAAGTTTAATATCAGTCTATATTGTGTCCCTTTAAGCATATCGCTGGTAAAGTTTTACATCAGTCTATATTGTGTCCCTTTAAGCACGTCGTTGGTAAAGTTTTGCATTAGTCTATATTGTGTCCCTTTAAGCATGTCGTTGGTAAAGTTTTACATCAGTCTATATTGTGTCCTTTTAAGCATGTCGTTGGTAAAGTTTTACATCAGTCTAGATTGTGTCCTTTTAAGCATGTCGTTGGTAAAGTTTTACATCAGTCTATATTGTGTCCCTTTAAGCATGTCGTTGGTAAAGTTTTGCATCAGTCTATATTGTGTCCCTTTAAGCATGTCGTTGGTAAAGTTTTGCATCAGTCTATATTGTGTCCCTTTAAGCATGCCGTTGGTAAAGTTTTACATCAGTCTATATTGTGTCCCTTTAAGCATGTCGTTGGTAAAGTTTTGCATCAGTCTATATTGTGTCCCTTTAAGCATGTCGTTGGTAAAGTTTTGCATCAGTCTATATTGTGTCCCTTTAAGCACGCCGTTAGTCAAGTTTTACATCAGTCTATATTGTGTCCCTTTAAGCATGTCGTTGGTAAAGTTTTACATCAGTCTATATTGTGTCCCTTTAAGCATGTCGTTGGTAAAGTTTTACATCAGTCTATATTGTGTCCCTTTAAGCATGTCGTTGGTAAAGTTTTGCATCAGTCTATATTGTGTCCCTTTAAGCATGTCGTTGGTAAAGTTTTACATCAGTCTATATTGTGTCCCTTTAAGCATGTCGTTGGTAAAGTCTTACATCAGTCTGGTTAAGTTTTACATCAGTCTATATTGTGTCCCTTTAAGCATGCCGTTGGTAAAGTTTTACATCAGTCTATATTGTGTCCCTTTAAGCATGCCGTTGGTAAAGTTTTACATCAGTCTTTATTGTGTCCCTTTAAGCATATCGTTGGTAAAGTTTTGCATCAGTCTATATTGTGTCCCTTTAAGCATGTCGTTGATAAAGTTTTGCATCAGTCTATATTGTGTCCCTTTAAGCATGTCGTTGGTAAAGTTTTACATCAGTCTATATTGTGTCCCTTTAAGCATATCGTTGGTAAAGTTTTGCATCAGTCTATATTGTGTCCCTTTAAGCATGTCGTTGGTAAAGTTTTGCATCAGTCTATATTTTGTCCCTTTAAGGATGTCGTTGGTAAAGTTTTGCATCAGTCTATATTGTGTCCCTTTAAGCATGTCGTTGGTAAAGTTTTGCATCAGTCTATATTGTGTCCCTTTAAGAATGTCGTTGGTAAAGTTTTGCATCAGTCTATATTGTGTCCCTTTAAGCATATCGTTGGTAAAGTCTTACATCAGTCTATATTGTGTCCTTTAAGCATGTCGTTGGTAAAGTTTTACATCAGTCTATATTGTGTCCCTTTAAGCACGTCGTTGGTAAAGTTTTACATCAGTCTTTACTGTGTCCCTTTAAGCATATCGTTTGAAAAATTTTGCATCAGTGTATATTGTGTCCCTTTAAGCATGTCGTTGGTAAAGTTTTACATCAGTCTATATTGTGTCCCTTTAAGCATGTCGTTGGTAAAGTTTTACATCAGTCTATATTGTGTCCCTTTAAGCATGTCGTTGGTAAAGTTTTGCATCAGTCTATATTGTGTCCCTTTAAGCACGTCGTTGGTAAAGTTTTACATCAGTCTATATTGTGTCCCTTTAAGCACGTCGTTGGTAAAGTTTTACAATAGTCTATATTGTGTCCCTTTAAGCATGTCGTTGGTAAAGTTTTACATCAGTCTATATTGTGTCCCTTTAAGCATGTCGTTGGTAAAGTTTTACATCAGTCTATATTGTGTCCCTTTAAGCACGTCGTTGGTAAAGTTTTACATCAGTCTATATTGTGTCCCTTTAAGCATATCGTTGGTAAAGTTTTACATCAGTCTATATTTTGTCCCTTTAAGCATGTCGTTGGTAAAGTTTTACATCAGTCTTTATTGTGTCCCTTTAAGCACGTCGTTGGTAAAGTTTTACATAAGTCTTTATTGTGTCCCTTTAAGCATATCGTTGGAAAAAATTTGCATCAGTCTATATTGTGTCCCTTTAAGCATGTTGTTGGTAAAGTTTTACATCAGTCTATATTGTGTCCCTTTAAGCATGTCGTTGGTAAAGTTTTACATCAGTCTATATTGTGTCCCTTTAAGCATGTCGTTGGTAAAGTTTTACATCAGTCTATATTGTGTCCCTTTAAGCATGTCGTTGGTCAAGTTTTGCATCAGTCTATATTGTGTCCCTTTAAGTATGTCGTTGGTAAAGTTTTGCATCAGTCTATATTGTGTCCCTTTAAGCATGTCGTTGGTAAAGTTTTACATCAGTCTATATTGTGTCCCTTTAAGCATGTCGTTGGTAAAGTTTTGCATCAGTCTATATTGTGTCCCTTTAAGCATGTCGTTGGTAAAGTTTTGCATCAGTCTATATTTTGTCCCTTTAAGCATGTCGTTGGTAAAGTTTTGCATCAGTCTATATTGTGTCCCTTTAAGCATGTCGTTGGTAAAGTTTTGCATCAGTCTATATTGTGTCCCTTTAAGCATGCCGTTGGTAAAGTTTTGCATCAGTCTATATTGTGTCCCTTTAAGCATGTCGTTGGTAAAGTTTTACATCAGTCTATATTGTGTCCCTTTAAGCACGTCGTTGGTAAAGTTTTACATCAGTCTATATTGTGTCCCTTTAAGCATGCCGTTGGTAATGTTTTGCATCAGTCTATATTGTGTCCCTTTAAGCATGTCGTTGGTAAAGTTTTGCATCAGTCTATATTGTGTCCCTTTAAGCATGTCGTTGGTAAAGTTTTACATCAGTCTATATTGTGTCCCTTTAAGCATGTCGTTGGTAAAGTTTTGCATCAGTCTATATTGTGTCCCTTTAAGCATGCAGTTAGTAAAGTTTTGCATCAGTCTATATTGTGTCCCTTTAAGCATGTCGTTGGTAAAGTTTTACATCAGTCTATATTGTGTCCCTTTAAGCATGTCGTTGGTAAAGTTTTACATCAGTCTATATTGTGTCCCTTTAAGCATGTCGTTGGTCAAGTTTTGCATCAGTCTATATTGTGTCCCTTTAAGTATGTCGTTGGTAAAGTTTTGCATCAGTCTATATTGTGTCCCTTTAAGCATGTCGTTGGTAAAGTTTTGCATCAGTCTATATTGTGTCCCTTTAAGCATGTCGTTGGTAAAGTTTTGCATCAGTCTATATTGTGTCCCTTTAAGCATGTCGTTGGTAAAGTTTTGCATCAGTCTATATTTTGTCCCTTTAAGCATGTCGTTGGTAAAGTTTTGCATCAGTCTATATTGTGTCCCTTTAAGCATGTCGTTGGTAAAGTTTTGCATCAGTCTATATTGTGTCCCTTTAAGCATGCCGTTGGTAAAGTTTTGCATCAGTCTATATTGTGTCCCTTTAAGCATGTCGTTGGTAAAGTTTTACATCAGTCTATATTGTGTCCCTTTAAGCATGTCGTTGGTAAAGTTTTACATCAGTCTATATTGTGTCCCTTTAAGCATGCCGTTGGTAATGTTTTGCATCAGTCTATATTGTGTCCCTTTAAGCATGTCGTTGGTAAAGTTTTGCATCAGTCTATATTGTGTCCCTTTAAGCATGTCGTTGGTAAAGTTTTACATCAGTCTATATTGTGTCCCTTTAAGCATGTCGTTGGTAAAGTTTTGCATCAGTCTATATTGTGTCCCTTTAAGCATGCAGTTAGTAAAGTTTTGCATCAGTCTATATTGTGTCCCTTTAAGCATGTCGTTGGTAAAGTTTTACATCAGTCTATATTGTGTCCCTTTAAGCACGTCGTTGGTAAAGTTTTACATCAGTCTATATTGTGTCCCTTTAAGCATGCCGTTGGTAATGTTTTGCATCAGTCTATATTGTGTCCCTTTAAGCATGTCGTTGGTAAAGTTTTGCATCAGTCTATATTGTGTCCCTTTAAGCACGTCGTTGGTAAAGTTTTACATCAGTCTATATTGTGTCCCTTTAAGCATGTCGTTGGTAAAGTTTTACATCAGTCTATATTGTGTCCCTTTAAGCACGTCGTTGGTAAAGTTTTACATCAGTCTATATTGTGTCCCTTTAAGCACGCCGTTGGTAAAGTTTTACATCAGTCTATATTGTGTCCCTTTAAGCACGTCGTAAAGTTTTACATCAGTCTATATTGTGTCCCTTTAAGCATGTCGTTGGTAAAGTTTTGCATCAGTCTATATTGTGTCCCTTTAAGCATGTCGTTGGTAATGTTTTGCATCAGTCTATATTGTGTCCCTTTAAGCATGTCGTTGGTAAAGTTTTGCATCAGTCTATATTGTGTCCCTTTAAGCATGTCGTTGGTTAAGTTTTACATCAGTCTATATTGTGTCCCTTTAAGCATGTCGTTGGTTAAGTTTTACATCAGTCTATATTGTGTGCCTTTAAGCATGTCGTTGGTAAACTTTTATATCAGTCTATATTGTGTCCCTTTAAGCACGTCGTTGGTAAAGTTTTACATCAGTCTATATTGTGTCCCTTTAAGCACGTCGTTGGTAAAGTTTTGCATCAGTCTATATTGTGTCCCTTTAAGCACATCGTTGGTTAAGTTTTACATCAGTCTATATTGTGTCCCTTTAAGCATGTCGTTGGTTAAGTTTTACATCAGTCTATATTGTGTCCCTTTAAGCATGTCGTTGGTTAAGTTTTACATCAGTCTATAGTGTGTCCCTTTAAGCATGTCGTTGGTAAAGTTTTACATCAGTCTATAGTGTGTCCCTTTAAGCATGTCGTAGGTAAAATTTTACATCAGTCTATACTCTGCCCCTTTAAGCATGTCGTTGATAAAGTCTTACATCAGTCTATATTGTGTCCCTTTAAGCATGTCGTTGGTAAAGTTTTACATCAGTCTATATTGTGTCCCTTTAAGCATGTCGTTGGTTAAGTTTTACATCAGTCTATATTGTGTCCCTTTAAGCATGTCGTTGGTAAAGTTTTACATCAGTCTATAGTGTGTCCCTTTAAGCATGTCGTTGGTAAAGTTTTACATCAGTCTATACTCTGCCCCTTTAAGCATGTCGTTGGTAAAGTCTTACATCAGTCTAAATTGTGTCCCAGTAAACATGCCGTTGGTAAAGTTTTACATCAGTCTATATTGTGTCCCTTTAAGCATGCCGTTGGTAAAGTTTTACATCAGTCTATAGTTTGTCCCTTTAAGCATCTTGTTGGTAAAGTTTTACATCAGTCTATAGTGTGTCCCTTTAAGCATGTCGTTGGTAAAGTTTTACATCAGTCTATAGTGTGTCCCTTTAAGCATGTCGTTGGTAAAGTTTACATCAGTCTATATTGTGTCCCTTTAAGCATTTCGTTGGTAAAGTTTTGCATCAGTCTATATTGTGTCCCTTTAAGCATGTCGTTGGTAAAGTTTTACATCAGTCTATATTGTGTCCCTTTAAGCATGTCGTTGTAAAGTTTTACATCAGTCTATATTGTGTCCCTTTAAGCATGTCGTTGGTAAAGTTTTACATCAGTCTATATTGTGTCCCTTTAAGCATGTCGTTGGTAAAGTTTTACATCAGTCTATATTGTGTCCCTTTAAGCACGTCGTTGGTAAAGTTTTACATCAGTCAATATTGTGTCCCTTTAAGCATGTCGTTGGTAAAGTTTTACATCAGTCTATATTGTGTCCCTTTAAGCATGTCGTTGGTAAAGTTTTACATCAGTCTATATTGTGTCCCTTTCAGCATGTCGTTGGTAAAGTTTTACATCAGTCTATATTGTGTGCCTTTAAGCATGTCGTTGGTAAAGTTTTACATCAGTCTATATTGTGTCCCTTTAAGCATGTCGTTGGTAAAGTTTTGGATCAGTCTTTATTGTGCCCCTTTGAACATGTCGTTGGTAAAATTTTACATCAGTCTATATTGTGTCCCTTTAAGCATGTCGTTGGTAAAGTTTTACATCAGTCTATATTGTGTCCCTTTAAGCACGTCGTTGGTTAAGTTTTGCATCAGTCTATATTGTGTCCCTTTAAGCACGTCGTTAGTAAAGTTTTACATCAGTCTATATTGTGTCCCTTTAAGCATATCGTTGGTAAAGTTTTACATCAGTCTATATTGTGTCCCTTTAAGCACGTCGTTGGTAAAGTTTTACATCAGTCTATATTGTGTCCCTTTAAGCATGTCGTTGGTAAAGTTTTACATCAGTCTATATTGTGTCCCTTTAAGCACGTCGTTGGTAAAGTTTTACATCAGTCTATATTGTGTGCCTTTAAGCATGTCGTTGGTAAAGTTTTACATCAGTCTATATTGTGTCCCTTTAAGCACGTCGTTGGTAAAGTTTTACATCAGTCTATATTGTGTCCCTTTAAGCATATCGTTGGTAACTTTAAGCATATCGTTGGTAAAGTTTTGCATCAGTCTATATTGTGTCCCTTTAAGCATATCGTTGGTAAAGTTTTACATCAGTCTATATTGTGTGCCTTTAAGCATGTCGTTGGTTAAGTTTTACATCAGTCTATATTGTGTCCCTTTAAGCATGTCGTTGGTAAAGTTTTGGATCAGTCTTTATTGTGCCCCTTTGAACATGTCGTTGGTAAAATTTTACATCAGTCTATATTGTGTCCCTTTAAGCATGTCGTTGGTAAAGTTTTACATCAGTCTATATTGTGTCCCTTTAAGCACGTCGTTGGTTAAGTTTTGCATCAGTCTATATTGTGTCCCTTTAAGCACGTCGTTGGTAAAGTTTTACATCAGTCTATATTGTGTCCCTTTAAGCATATCGTTGGTACAGTTTTGCATCAGTCTATATTGTGTCCCTTTAAGCACGTCGTTGGTAAAGTTTTACATCAGTCTATATTGTGTCCCTTTAAGCATGTCGTTGGTAAAGTTTTACATCAGTCTATATTGTGTCCCTTTAAGCACGTCGTTGGTAAAGTTTTACATCAGTCTATATTGTGTCCCTTTAAGCATGTCGTTGGTAAAGTTTTACATCAGTCTATATTGTGTCCCTTTAAGCACGTCGTTGGTAAAGTTTTACATCAGTCTATATTGTGTCCCTTTAAGCATATCGTTGGTAACTTTAAGCATATCGTTGGTAAAGTTTTGCATCAGTCTATATTGTGTCCCTTTAAGCATATCGTTGGTAAAGTTTTACATCAGTCTATATTGTGTGCCTTTAAGCATGTCGTTGGTTAAGTTTTACATCAGTCTATATTGTGTCCCTTTAAGCATATCGTTGGTAAAGTTTTACATCAGTCTATATTGTGTGCCTTTAAGCATATCGTTGGTAAAGTTTTGCATCAGTCTATATTGTGTCCCTTTAAGCATGCCGTTGGTAAAGTTTTACATCAGTCTATATTGTGTCCCTTTAAGCATGCCGTTGGTAAAGTTTTACATCAGTCTATATTGTGTCCCTTTAAGCATATCGTTGGTAAAGTTTTACATCAGTCTATATTGTGTCCCTTTAAGCATATCGTTGGTAAAGTTTTACATCAGTCTATATTGTGTCCCTTTAAGCATATCGTTGGTAAAGTTTTACATCAGTCTATATTGTGTCCCTTTAAGCATATCGTTGGTAAAGTTTTACATCAGTCTATATTGTGTCCCTTTAAGCATGTCGTTGGTAAAGTTTTACATCAGTCTATATTGTGTCCCTTTAAGCATATCGTTGGTAAAGTTTTACATCAGTCTATATTGTGTCCTTTTAAGCATATCGTTGGTAAAGTTTTACATCAGTCTATATTGTGTCCCTTTAAGCATGTCCTTGGTAAAGTTTTGCATCAGTCTATATTGTGTCCCTTTAAGCATATCGTTGGTAAAGTTTTGCATCAGTCTATATTGTGTCCCTTTGAACATAACTTTGTTTAAGTTTGGTGATACTGGGAATGTCCCTGTATTTTTTTAATTCTTCTATTTCTGTTCTAGTAAGGGATATGCTTAACAGGATTTTCTTTTATCTTAATCTACGTTTTAAGCTTGATCTTGACGACAGCTTCAGCTGCACTTAACTGGTATTCGATATTGATCTGAATTTGATCTAAGAAAGATGTAGCTAATCGGATAACTTGTTCTTTATACTGACAAATCGTGTAAATGAAGTCAATTATGTATGGACTTTAGATTAACTTAAGTTGCATATGTATAACCACCCTTGAATAATACTTTTACATTTGTTTGGATGTTTACATTGCAGCAATGTACAACACAAGGGAAAAGGCAGGCGCGTTCGAACATGATTTGTTCTCAATGTTGTTCCGGCGATCTCTGCAATGATAAACTATGCGGATACAAATACGGTATAGACAATTATTCAGGATGATTTTTTTTTTAATGACAACATAACAGGGTCCCAAATTAAATTATTTTTGCGGAATTTTAAGTGAGGGTTAGGTTCGATGCGGAACGAAATGGCGTATTCTTCACATTTCCTTTAAACACACCCAATTACGCAAAGAATCTGCAATATTGTATCGCATCGAACATGTCCCTCACTTAAAATTCCGCAAGAAATAAATTATGTTGAGACCTGTCATGATGTGAATAAACGTAGATAGATTGTAGGTATATGTGACAGGGGAAGGTTTCTTCGTGTTAATATAACGGCTGAGTTTTTTTAGTATACTCTAATGACGGTTTGATTTGAATAAGACATAAGGTTCCAGCTGGTTAAAAGTCGTGTTGTTGTTGGTAGAATAAGATAAAAAAAAAAGCAACGTCATATTACAAATAATCATGAATGAGTTAGAAGAAAACACACTCGGACCTTCATTTACAAAGAGAAACGAAAAGAACGAAGTTCATTTTCGTAACGCTTTAGGAAAATATATGAATGGACAGTGGTAACACGAGGACTAGACGGGAATAATTATTTGATTATTGAATTCCTTTTGTGAAAATAAATGACGCCAGCAGAGATTAACGGTTGTGACCAATCACGCGTCTCCATTCATATAATACGCAATCTGATTGGTCAAGACAAAGCATGATTGACTAATAAACGAAAGGATACACATCATTATTAAATGAAAAGAATGCCCTTTTACATTTGAGATAAATGCCACACATTTCGTTTGAAAACATGTAAAATTACTTCTGACATATAAATATATTTCATGGGGTGTTAAATACGAAAGCAGATATTAATGAATAAGAATAATTAAGTATAAAAACGGCAGATTCGTTGCTCTGGCTGTGGACCAAAATGATGAGCATGTTTTAAGCTGATAATATTATTTCATATTTACTGATGCACATTTTCCACACATGTAAAAACATACGCGCTATAAGGTATAACGTGTTTTATACAGGTCACATTTCCAGTGCTGGTCCCGTGTGCTTTGACTGTCAGGAGGCAACGGCTGCTGACGCCTGTTTCAAGATCAAACAGTGCAGCCGAGATGACGTAATTACCAATTGGCAAACCCATAATGTTTATGATTACTCTGAAACAATCACAAGATGAAAATAACAACATATTATAAGTATCTATCATGTGATTCCGGTACGGATAGGAAAATCCGACCCGAGGGCAAGCGCGTAACCTGGTAACGAGGCTTGTTGTTAGACTAGAGATTAAAACATATCATGATAGACTCCAAAAACATTGGCTTCATCGATATATGTTTTAAAAACACATTACAGAATGTTATTGTGTTCTGCAAACGGCTTTGCATAAAATAGCTTTTAATTATATTTATTTATTGGGAAAGTCGCTTTATGGTTTAAATTCACTGTACTATATATAGCGAGAATAGCATTTTAAGCGGTTATCTGTCAATCGCGATGTCTTTAAAATACATTCACTAACGCAAAAAGAGTTTTTCGTGGTTCCAAAAACACGACGAGCATATTTTGATTCAATAATTTTATAAAAAAAAGTTATTGACCATAAAACAGTGACAATAAAACTGCTGTTAATACTTGAAACTGAAAATAATAACAAAAACCTTATGAGTATCTTTATGATTTGTTTCTTCATTTTGGTAATTAATTGTTGCATTGTAACCTTCTGTATTTATTTTGATGGATATGTGCTGGCTGGTAGCGTTGCACATTTATCTTGACGGTTGTGTGTTGCTTTGAAGCGCTGTAAAACTTTTAAGAAAGTTGTGTGTTGCCTTGCAGCGTTGTGTATTTATCTTGATGGATGTGTGTTGACTTGTGGCGTTGTGTATTTATTTTGATGGGTGTGTGTTGCCTTGTGGCGTTATGTATTTATTTTGATGGATGTGTTTTGCCTTTTAGCGTTGTTTATTTATTTTGATGGATGTGTGTTGCCTTGCAGTTTTGTGTATTAATTATGATGTATGTGTGTTGCCTTGTAGCATTGTGTATTTATTTTGATGGATGTGTGTTGCCTTGTGACGTTATTTATTTATTTTGATGGATATGTGTTTCCTTGTGGCATTGTGTATTTATTTTTATTGATGTTTGTTGCCTTGTAGCGTTGTGTATTTATTTTGATGGATGTGTGTTGCCTTGTAGCGTTGTGTATTTATTTTGATGGTTGTGTGTTGCCTTGTAGCGTTGTGTATTTATTTTGATGGTTGTGTGTTGCCTTGTGGCGTTGTGTATTTATTTTGATGGTTGTGTGTTGCCTTGTATTGTTGATTGATGTGTGTTGCCTTGTAGCGTTCTGTATTTATTTTGATGGATGTGTGTTGCCTTGTAGCGTTGTGTATTTATTTTGATGGCTGTGTATTGCCTTGTGGCGTTGTGTATTTAGTTTGATGGTTGTATGTTGCCTTGTGGCGTTGTGTATTTATTTCGATTGTTGTGTGTTGCCTTGTAGCGTTGTGTATTTATTTGGATGGATATGTGTTGCCTTGTAGCGTTGTGTATTTATTTTGATGGATGTGTGTTACCTTTTGGCGTTGTGTTTATATTTTGATGGTTGTTTGTTTCTTGTATCGTTGTGTATTTATTTTGATGGATATGTGTTTCCTTGTAGCGTTGTGTATTTATTTTGATAGTAGTGTATTGGCTTGTAGCGTTGTGTATTTATTTGGATGGATGTATGATGCCTTGAAGCGTTGTGTGTTTATTTTGATGGTTGTGTGTTGCCTTGTAGCGTTGTGTATTTATTTTGATTGATGTGTATTGCCTTGTAGTATTGCGTATTTATTTTGATGGTTGTGTGTTGCCTTGTAGCGTTGTGTATTTATTTTGATGGGTGTGTGTGGCATTTTAGCGTTGTTTTTTTTTTATTTTGATGGATGTGTGTTGGCTTGCAGCGTTATGTATTTATTTTGATGGTTGTGTGTTGCCTTGCAACGTTGTGTATTTATTTTGATGGTTGTGTGTTTCCTTGTGGTATTGCGTATTTATTTTGATGGATATGTGTTGCCTTCTAGCGTTGCGTGCTTATTTTGATGGAAGTGTGTTGCCTTGAAGTGTTGTGTATTTATTTTGATGGATATGTGTTGTCTTTTGGCGTTGTGTATTTATTTTGATAGTTGTGTGATGCCTGGTAGCGTTATTTATTTATATTGATGTTCGTATGTTTGCTTTTAGAGTCGTGTGTTTATTTTGATAGTTGTGTGTTGCCTTTCAGCGTTGTGTGTTTATTTTGATAGTTGTGTGTTGCCTTGCAGCGTCGTGTGTTTATTTTGATAGTTGTGTGTTGCCTTGTAGCATTGTGTATTTATTTTGATGGATGTGTGTTGCCTTGTGGCGTTATTTTTTTTGTGATTGCTGTTTGTTGCCTGGTAGCGTCGTGTGTTTATTTTGATTGTTGTGTGTTGCCGGCATTGCAGCGTTGTGTATTTACTTTGATCGATGTGTGCTGTCTTGTGGCGTTATGTTTTTATTTTGATGGTTGTATCTTGCCTTGTAGCGTTGTGTTATTATTTTGATGGTTGTTTGTTGCCTTTTAGCGTTGTGTTTTTATGTTTAAGGTTGTTTGATTTCTTGTAGGGTTATGTATTTATTTTGATGGTTGTATGTTGCCTTTTAGCGTTGTGTATTTTTTTTTTGATACTTGTGTTCTGCCTTGTAGCGTTGTTTTTTTTTATTTTGATGTATGTGTGTTGCCTTGTAGCGTTGTTTTTTTTTTATTTTGATGGTCATGTGTTGCCTTGTGGCGTTGTGTATTGCAGCGTTGTGTATTTATTTTGATGGTTGTGTGTTGCCTTATAACGTTTTGAATTTATCTTAATAGCTGTGTGTTGCCTTGTAACGTTGTGAATTTATCTTAATAGTTGTGTGTTGCCTTGTACCATTGTGTATTTATTTTGATACTTGTGTGTTGCCTTGTAGCATTGTGTATTTATTTTGATGGATGTGTGTTGCCTAGTAGCATTGTATATTTATTTTGATGGATGTGTGTTGCCTTGTAGCATTGTGTATTTATTTTGATGGCTGTGTTGCCTTGTAGCATTGTGTATTTATTTTGATAGATGTGTTGTCTTGTAGCATTGTGTAATTATTTTGATAATTGTGTGTTGCCTTGTAACGTTGTGAATTTATTTTGACAGTTGTGTGTTGTCTTGTAGCGTTGTGTATTTATTTTGATAGTTGTGTGTTGCCTTGTAGCATTGTGTATTTATTTTGATAGCTGTGTGTTGCTTTGTAACCCCGTGTATTTATTTTGATGGATGTGTGTTGCCTTGTAGCGTTCTGTAATTATTTTGATGGGTGTGTGTTGCCTTGCGGCGTTTTGTATTTATTTTGATTGATGTATGTTGTCTTGTAGTCTTTTGTATTTATTTTGATTAATGTGTGTTGCCTTGTAGCGTTGTGTATTCATTTTGATTAATGTGTGTTGCCTTGTATTGCTTGTTTTTTTTTTATTTTGATTAATGTGTGTTGCCTTGTAGCGTTGTGTATTTATCTTGATAGTTGTGTGTCGCCTTGTGGCGTTGTATATTTATTTTGATGGTTGTGTGTTGCCTTGTAGTGTTGTGCATTTATTTTGATAGTTGTGTGTTGCCTTGTGGCGTTGTGTATTTTTTTGATGGATGTGTGTTACCTTGTAGCGTTGTGTATTTATTTTGATGGTCTGTGTTTCCTTGTATCGTTGTGTATTTATTTTGATGGTTGTGTGTTTGTTGCCTTGTATTGTTGATTGATGTGTGTTGCCTTGTAGCGTTGTGTATTTATTTTGATGGATGTGTGTTGCCTTGTAGCGTTGTGTATTTATTTTGATGGCTGTGTGTTGCCTTGTGGCGTTGTGTATATATTTTGATGATTGTGTGTTGCCTTGTAGCGTTGTGTTTTTATTTTGATGGTTGTGTGTTGCCTTGTAGCGTTGTGTTTTTATTTGGATGGATGTGTGTTGCCTTGTAGCGTTGTGTATTTATTTTGATGGATGTGTGTTTCCTTGTGGCGTTTTGTATTTATTTTGATGGATGTGTGTTTCCTTTAAGCGTTGTGTATTTATTTTGATAGTTGTGTGCTCGCTTGCATCATTGTGTATTTATTTGGATGGATGCATGATGCCTTGTAGCGTTGTGCATTTATTTTGATGGTTGTGTGTTGCCTTGTAGCGTTAGGTATTTATTTTGTTAGATGTGTATTGCCTCGTAGTATTGTGTATTTATTTTAATAGTTATGTGTTGCCTTGTGGCGTTGTGTATTTATTTTGATGGGTGTGTGAGGCATTTTAGCGTTGTGTATTTAATTTGATGGATGTGTGTTGGTTTGCAGCGTTATGTATTTATTTTGATGGTTGTGTGTTGCCTTGTGGCGTTGTGTATTTATTTTGATGGTTGTGTGTTTCCTTGTGGCATTGTGTATTTATTTTGATGGATATGTGATGCCTTCTAGCGTTGTGTAATTATTTTGATGGATATGTGTTGCCTTGAAGTGGTATGTATTTATTTTGATGGATGTGTGTTGCCTTTTGGCGTTGTGTATTTATTTTGATGGATATGTGTTGCCTTCTAGCATTGTGTATTTATTTTGATGTATGTGTGTTGCCTTGTGGCGTTATTTATTTATTTTGATGGATGTGTGTTGCTTAGTAGCGTTGTGTATTTATCTTGATGGGTGTGTGTTGCCTTGTGGCGTTGTGTATTTATTTTGATGGGTGTGTGTTGCCTTGTGGCGTTATGTTTTTATTTTGATGGATGTGTTTTGCCTTTTAGCGTTGTTTATTTATTTTGATGGATGTGTGTTGCCTTGCAGCTTTGTGTAATAGTTATGATATATGTGTGTTGCCTTGCTGTGTTGTGTATTTTTTTTGATAGCTGTGTGTTGCCTTGTGACGTTATTTATTTATATTGATGGATATATGTTTCCCTGTGGCATTGTGTATTTATTTTTATTGATGTTTGTTGCCTTTTAGCGCTGTGTATTTATTTTGATGGATGTGTGTTGCCTAGTAGCATTGTGTATTTATTTTGATGGATGTGTGTTGCCTTGTAGCGTTGTGTATTTATTTTGATGGATGTGTGTTGCCTTGTAGCGTTGTGTATTTATTTTGATGGTTGTGTGTTGCCTTGTGGCGTTGTGTATTTATTTTGATGGATGTGTGTTGCCTTGTAGCGTTGTGTATTTATTTTGATGGTTGTGTGTTGCCTTGTGGCGTTGTGTATTTATTTTGATGGTTGTGTGTTGCTTTGTATTGTTGATTGATGTGTGTTGCCTTGTAGCGTTCTGTATTTATTTTGATGGATGTGTGTTGCCTTGTAGCGTTGTGTATTTATTTTGATGGCTGTGTATTGCCTTGTGGCGTTGTGTATTTATTTTGATGGTTGTGTGTTGCCTTGTGGGGTTATGTATTTATTTTGATGGTTGTGTGTTGCCTTGTAGCGTTGTGTATTTATTTGGATGGATATGTGTTGCCTTGTAGCGTTGCGTATTTATTTCGATGGATGTGTGTTGCCTTTTGGCGTTGTGTTTATATTTTGATGGTTGTTTGTTTCCTTGTATCGTTGTGTATTTATTTTGATGGATGTGTGTTTCCTTGTAGCGTTGTGTATTTATTTTGATAGTAGTGTGTTGGCTTGCAGCGTTGTGTATTTATTTTGATTGATGTGTATTGCCTTGTAGTATTATGTATTTATTTTGATAGTTATGTGTTGCCTTGTGGCGTTGTGTATTTATTTTGATGGGTGTGTGTGGCATTTTAGCGTTGTGTATTTATTTTGATGGATGTGTGTTGGCTTGCAGCGTTATGTATTTATTTTAATGGTTGTGTGTTGCCTTGCAGCGTTGTGTATTTATTTTGATGGTTGTGTGTTTCCTTGTGACATTGTATATTTATTTTGATGGATATGTGTTGCCTTCTAGCGTTGTGTGCTTATTTTGATGGAAGTGTGTTGCCTTGAAGTGTTGTGTATTTATTTTGATGGATGTGTGTTGCCTTTTGACGTTGTGTATTTATTTTGATAGTTGTGTGATGCCTGGTAGCGTTATTTATTTATATTGATGTTTGTATGTTTGCTTTGAGCGTCGTGTGCTTATTTTGATAGTTGTGTGTTGCCTTGTAGCGTTATGTTTTTATTTTGATAGTTGTGTGTTGCCTTGCAGCATCGTGTGTTTATTTTGATTGTTGTGTGTTGCCTTGTAGCGTTGTGTATTTATTTTGATGGATGTGTGTTGCCTTGTGGCGTTATGTTTTTTTTTGCGATTGCTGTTTGTTGCCTGGTAGCGTCGTGTGTTTATTTTGATTGTTGTGTGTTGCCTTGCAGCGTTGTGTATTCATTTTGATCGATGTGTGCTGTCTTGTGGCGTTATGTTTTTATTTTGATGGTTGTATTTTGCCTTGTAGCGTTGTGTATTTATTTTGATGGTTGTGTGTTGCCTTTTAGCGTTGTGTTTTTATGTTTATGGTTGTTTGATTTCTTGTAGGGTTATGTATTTATTTTGATGGTTGTATGTTGCCTTTTAGCGTTGTGTACTTATTTTGATACGTGTGTTCTGCTTTGTAGCGTTGTGTATTTATTTTGATGTATGTGTGTTGCCTTGTAGCGTTGTTTATTTATTTTGATGGTCGTGTGTTGCCTTGTGGCGTTGTGTATTTATTTTGATGAATGTGGGTTGCCTTGCAGCGTTGTGTGTTTATTTTGATGGTTGTATGTTGCCTTTTAGCGTTGTTTATTATATTTTTTTGATAGTTGTGTTCTGCCTTGTAGCGTGTATAGATTTTGATGTATGTGTGTTGCCTTGTAGCGTTGTGTATTTATTTTGATGGTTGTGTGTTGCCTTGTGGCGTTGTCTATTTATTTTGATGAATGTGGGTTGCCTTGCAGCGTTGTGTATTTATTTTGATGGTTGTATGTTGCCTTTTAGCGTTGTTTATTATATTTTTTTTGATAGTTGTGTTCTGCCTTGTAGCGTGTATAGATTTTGATGTATGTGTGTTGCCTTGTAGCGTTGTGTATTTATTTTGATGGTTGTGTGTTGCCTTGTAACGTTTTGAATTTATCTTAATAGTTGTGTGTTGCCTTGTAACGTTGTGAATTTATCTTAATAGTTGTGTGTTGCCTTGTACCATTGTATATTTATTTTGATACTTGTGTGTTGCCTTGTAGCATTATGTATTTATTTTGATGGATGTGTGTTGCCTAGTAGCATTGTGTATTTATTTTGATGGATGTGTGTTGCCTTGTAGCGTTGTGTATTTATTTTGATGGTTGTGTGTTGGCTTGTAACGTTGTGAATTTATTTTGATAGTTGTGTGTTGCCTTGCAGCGTTGTCTATTTATGTTGATGGTTCTGTGTTGCCTTTTAGCGTTGTGTGTTTATGTTTATTGCTGTTTGTTTCTTTGTAGGGTGGTGTATTTATTTTGATGGTTGTATGTTGCCTTTTAGCGTTGTGTGTTTATTTTGGTAGTTGTTTGTCGCCTTGTAGTTTTTTTTAATTATTTTGATGGATGTGTTTTGCCTTGTAGCGTTATTTATTTATTTTGATGGTTGTGTGTTGCCTTGTAGCGTTGTTTATCTATGTTAATGGATGTGTGTTGCCTTATAGCCGTGTTTTTTGTGCTGATAATTATGTGTTGCCTTACATTGTTGTTTATTTATTTTAATGGCTGTGTGTTGCCTCGTTGTGTTGTGTTTTTATATTTATAGCTATGTGTCACCTTGTAGCGTTGTGAATTGATGTTGTTTGTTGCGTTAGAAGGCTGTGTGTCTGATTGGGTTATATTTCGCGTGTACCTCTTAACAGGAACTTGAATAATTCAGGTGTAACCGGCTTTGTCCTGTACTTTTTTTGGCAAAAAAGAAACAGATGATATAATTGAATAATTTTTATTATTATATGTTTTAGATCTGTGAACTAATGAAAGTCACCAATGGATATACAACATCTTGTAACAAACGTCATGTAAGTTCTTTTATTTTACATGGATGATTGGTGTAGGAGAATGTCCCATATAAATCATACATCGTCGATAAATATACATTTTCAAATTTCATCAATGTATATTGCCTAGAATGTGTCGCGAATGAAAACAGACATTTGTTCTTCGATCATAGATATATATCGTTTATACCTCCCATCGTTGAGTGATGCGTTCACGGGCAATTTCTAGAATGCAAAAGCGTATCAAATTTTCCATGCAGTGAAAATCCCTGACAAGCAGAATAAATCACTGCCGCCATGGGCGAGTAAACATAAACTATACATTTTTTTACGTCGAAAGCTCATGTTTAACCTTATTGTTTTGACCTAAGTGTAAGACTAATGACTTATTGTAGACCAATAAAATATTGTATTTAATGAATAATGTCGAAAAAATAAAGAAAAGAAAACGTTTTGATCGGGTCTACGAGAGAAACAAATAAGATTTTGAAAATATTTTTCTGGATGATGACTTCTGGATGACATCAATTGTAATGTGTTAATGCAAAGTATTATTTATTTTTTTAATTTGATATGTTTTCAATTAATTATCGTCTATACAGACTTATACAAAATCCTTCGCGAGCCTCACGTATTTTCCAGTTATGTGACGTATCCTTCCCTGGGAAGTTATAAAAAAAACAAGCGGCAGAGCCTAGGTTTTCAACCAAAATATAGCCTCTGAAATTCTCCATTTCCAGAAAAAAACCCAATATCTTTCTAAAACAAATTCTAAAGAAAATCGAATAATTTCAACTCTGCTATGTTATTTAATTGTAAACAAGGCGAAGATTTTGAACAAACGGGTGATGGACGATCCGGGAGGTGTTTCTGCTTTTTTTTCATAATCTGCACTTGGATTGACCTGTTACTTAAATATAACTTTGGAAAAACCCTTTATATCAACTCTGTCATTCGGTCAATTATGAAACAAGATGTCTACATTGAAGCAAAAGAAGAAAAGAGATATGAAAAATAACTATTACGGAGCCATAAACTCCTAAAAATAAAATTAGTATTCAAATCAGCTGTTGTTGATCCTAAAATAGTTTTTTTACATTTTAGCCCCTGGACAACAACAGCGCAACTTCAATATCTTTCGTCATTGCGATTAGTCGGATTATAGCCATTGCTTTGAAGTATTCATAAATTTAGTTAAAACCCTATGTGTTTGAGAAAATATTTTGCTTTAACTATAAAACAATACTATATAATGAAATAAAACAAATAAAACCACGCCTTAGTAACTACGCACATCTTTAGCAAACAGTAATTCCTTCAATATTATTGAATTAGAAATTTGTGCAAAAATTAAACCTTTTTGGACTAAATATTTTTGTTGATTTGCAATGAAATGATATGCACATTTAAAGTTCATACTGCTTTTTTCATGGCCATGTTTACAAATAGTTCGTTTTATTATCTATCTAAGAGATATTTATCATTTTGAATGTTTTTCTTTTTCTATTCTTTTTGATAGTTTTTATGAAATTTCAATTATTCAATATGCATTGCAGTTAAAATGCAAAACAAATGTTTAAAACTAAAGATAGTGAACACTCTTTACCGACATGCTAAATGGTCACGTGATTTGCATTGTGTCAGTGATTACTGTACTGTAAGGGAGGTAACACCTCTTGTGCAGTTTGGTTCGTAACCTGTAGAGGTCTTCATAAGTGTCACGATACGGTTTATTAAGAATCTTAGGGCATAGAAAGGATATACAGAGACTTGCTCATGTTTTTAGAACAAAAATGAAAATGTACTGAAAACATTTGTTTTATAATTATTTTACCCTTTTAAACATAAATTGGAGACAAAATTCTGGTTTACGTGGTAAACGAACCCATTTGTGCAGTACTTTTGTTAAAATACAAACGGTTTCATATGACTCTTGATTATATGGCCCCCATTACTACTGTTAACATCTTTCTTAGCTTTCTTAGGTACAAATCGCTTCTATGATTATTGATCAAAATGACCAACAGGTCAATATGTTTTCTTGTTGTTTTAGGATTGTGAACTTGGAATAACCGCAGCAGCTGTAGTAGGAAAACGGTCAATAGGTACACTGTTCCATAATATTTGTGGATAGAAATTATAAACAAAAACATAATATCTTATATGATTAATTATCCACAGAGAATTAAAATATTAAACTGTTTTATTATAAGTCAAGATTTATATGATTTTTTTTTTAAATATTTCACTTAATAAAATCCTTCTAAGAAATATATAAAAATAATATTAAACGCTTATGTATACGCCTATGTCCTCAGAATTGGTCAAAGACCAAGGTTTCCTCTCAATACACAATGTGATTTTTTGGAAAGGTCATATTCATATACTAACGTAGGTTTAACACTCAAATGACTGTATGTTTGTTCTTCTCTTCCTCTAGCTATTTATAGACCTTGGTATGTATATATCATGACGATTTACATATTGCTCATTTCAGTTTCCCCGAGTTTTGGAAAATGTTGTGACACTTCTCTGTGCAACCAATACAATAGTTCAGGTGAGCCTCTGTCTTCTGTGTAACCTATACAATAGTTCAGATGAGCCGCTGTCTTCTGATCAACCAATAGACTAGTTAAGGTAACCAGTAGTCTTCTGTGTAAACAATATAATAGTTCAGGTAACCCGCTGTCTTCTGTGTAACAAATACAATAGTTCAGGTAACCCGCTGTCTTCTGTGCAACCAATACAATAGTTCAGGTAACCCGCTGTCTTCTGTGCATCCAATACAATAGTTCAGGTAACCTGCTGTCTTCTGTGCAACCAATACAATAGTTCAGGTAACCTGCTGTCTTCTGTGCAACCAATACACTAGTTAAGGTAACCAGTAGTCTTCTGTGCTACCAATACAATAGTTCAGATGAGCCGCTGTCTTTTGTGCAACCAGTGCAATAGTTAAGGTAACCCGCTGTCTTCTGTGCAACCAATACAATAGTTAAGGTAACCTGCTGTCTTCTGTTACCAATGCAATAGTTCAAGTGACCTGCTGTCTTCTGTGCAACCAATACAATAGTTCAGGTGAGTCGCTGATTTGTATTGTAAGAGGCTCCTTTATTTTAGTTAAGCTTCGAATTAGTAAAGAGAAATCTGAAGTAGGAGTTCACCAGCAGTGTGAAGTAAGCTAAACATACGACATTGACATTGGACATTCAGAAATGAATGTTCTGCCAGCTCAACATTGGACATTGAACATTCAAAAATTAAAGTTGTGGTTTACAAGAGCACGCCATTTATTTTTTGAATGTCCAATGTCTGCACGACATTTTTTTGAATGTCCATTGTCAAATGTTGTGCTGGCACGATATTCATTTGTGAATGTCCAATGTCCAATGTAGTATGTTTAGCTAACTTCACACAACTGAATTCGCCGTAAACATACTTGGAATTTATTGTTAATGCAAACCTGATATTGAAAATTAGACAAAAAGTAGTATCGATTATCGAAAACAATCCTAAGGGCAAACCTCGATTTCGTTATCGAAACTGATGCTTATTTTAAAAGGAGGACATTGCTGTACAGTAGTTTTAAAAACGATTTACAAAACTGATTTCTCAATTCGTTCGACACGCTAGATATTAAAATCGCAGTCAAGTTTGAGTAAATCAACTAAATGATATTAAGGATACAATATACAAGAATCTTAGCTTAGTAAAAGTCGGGTATATGATAACAAAAGCTAATGGAAATTGCTTGGATTATCTCCTAGTTTGCCTGCAATTGATAGAAATATTACTTTCTTCTTCAAAAGTGATATTAACAACATCAGGACTTTATCACACACAGACAGAGTATTGTCATCGGCATACTTATCCAAGGCTGCCTTATTGTTAAAGTAGAAGATGTCATTCAGGAAGATGTTGAAGACTAGAAGCCGTAATATTGATACTTGTGGCACGCCTTTGAAAATGGAGTCCCTCTCACTAATAATTTGACCAAGTATGATTCGTGGTTTTGTGTTTGTATGATAATTGTGCATAAGATTACATGCTGAGTCTGAGAGACCATATGCATTAACTTGTCTAAAATGAAATTATGGGGCAGGCAGTCGAATGCTTTTTATAGGTCAATAAAACTGCTCCTTTATATTTGTTCTCAATAAGGACACTTTTTCTAGTCTTCCACTAGCTTTTCCAGTGTAGTTTTGTATCTATATGTTGTTCTGAAAGCTTTCTGGAGAGAATGAAAAATATGAGCTATTTAATACCCTTGCACAGGTTCCATTGGCAACCATTGTACCTGTTTTAAAATTACGTGACACGGGAAATACATGTAAAGAGGGTAGCTGAGATTTAATAAATTGTTGTGAACTTTATTTTATATTCGTTGACAAAAGAGCTGGATTAACTTGGCAAACAGATTTAAACTTGTATTTAAATGTTTGCAAGAAACAGAACTGGCAAAAAAGGTTGTTTGATGGTTAGCGCAGTGGTAAGCGCACTCGCTTCTCACCAAGGCGACCATGTGAGTTTGTTTTGTGGTCACCAAGCCGCCTAAATGGGTTGCCTCTGGTCCCCCTACAAAACAAGACCACAATATCGCGCAAGACCCTGTCAACCGCAAATAAATGCGCTAACAGGACAACCGCCTGTTTTGTTTTGTTTCTATTCTAGATATATGTGCCGGTTCCAAGTGTCAACATGGTGTCTGCTATGTTGGTCACGGTGACTACATTTGTGTCTGCCATCCGGGATACACCGGCCAGTTTTGTGAACTGGGTATAAATATTATTGTGGTATATATGGTAGAACATCAGTTTAAGAATTATGATCACTAATGGGTATTGCTCAAAGTCTTCAGAATTAAGATTTTCTGTTTCAAAGCATTTTCATGCTTAAACTTAACTTTTAAGAACAACTTACCATCTAAAAATAATATTGTGTTCAACCTAAGGCTCATAAATCATTCATGATCACGAGATGTTCTTAGCTAAACCGCCCACGGTACACATCAATGCAAAGCGTAATAATGTGTCGGGGGTATCCAACGATGCAAAAGCCTGTAAATGAAGCAAAACAAAGGAGTTATCCCTTTCCAATTGTTTCGATTTAAGGTAATACCATTGTGTGTGCATACATAGATAGGACATAAGGTTCTTTTGTAAGATTTACATAAGAATGCTACATGTATTTCAAACATTTTAACATAAACTTTGTATTTGTTTCATTTTGCAGTTATGTCTGGCAAGTGATTGGCAATCGGCTGGATTTCCAACAATGTATATCATCCGATCGAGTATTCAACATATAAATTACATGTATCAATAAATATTTGACCTATTTGAAAAATACTGAAATGATGACATTTTTGTTTGTTTGTTGGTATAAACAAAATATTAAATAATAACAACAAGCATATGAATTGTTCGATCGCTTTTATTTAAAAAGAGAGGACAAATGAAATACACAGTTGTAAAAGGACTTGCCCGAAGCTTTGGAACAAACTAATACACTAATTAGTATTGGGATCTAACGTTTGGAATAGTTTGGTCAGTGGTCGTCCAAATTTTAGTATTAAAGCAGGTTTTTGATAACATTTTTTCTTGACAATAAACGGAGTAAAACGCGAATAAGTACACCAGTTTTCGGATGGTGTAAAAATGAGTATTTGAAAATGCAGGTGCAAAATCAACGACAAGGGGAAAGGCAATGTCGGCCCTATATAATAGATTACAGCCGATCGTCGGCTGATCGCCTATAAACTCCAGTCGTAACTTGAAAAATAACTAAGATTCACAAGCACGTCTGTTAAACGGTTGATCAGATGAAGAAGAATATGGATATCATTTTAACTCTGTGTACATAATTTGTTTATCACTAATATAACAAGACTAACTGTAGCATTACTTTTGTATGTACATTTTTGACAGTATGCACTGTGTTTTTGCAAAGTTTAAGTCCAGCTCTATAATATTTTGCATATATAAAACGCTGAAATTGAAACTCATTCCATTTGTTTTTGTTTTCTTATCTTACTAAATATGTAACAATAAAATCACGACAAGCAGAAATAGCTATGCTTGTAAAATTTCGGTATCGGCAGTTTGTTTTTTTTTGCATCTTTTGAAATTACTACATTCCCAAAGTATACAAATATCGTCCCAAGCTTTCTTAAAGGGTGCTTCTGCATCCGGCCATTATACAAGACAGGCGAAAACCAGGCGGGTCAATTTCTTATTTTCTCCGACTCGACACGATGTCGTATTTTTGTTTGCCTGCCGTTTGATTATTAACTTGTTGATGTGTTGTTAGTGCAAGGAATGCCAATGAGAAGAGCAAAAGTATCTAGAGAAAGAGCGAGAAAGGTTGCTTGATGATGAAGAAACCCTTATAATTATAATATAAGGAACCACAGCTGGCAGGCTTTCTGATAGGTATGTGTGGCATTAATGGCCACAACCCAATTAGGAAAGTTCCACTTCTTGGAGAAACCATCAGCCAGTTGTTTAATTATTCAGGTGTGAAAGGGCCTGTCATAACCTCATCAACATATTCCTCAGATTTAGCATCACAAACTTCTCTGACCACTATAGAGAGGGTATTCACAACGACCCGTCAGGAAAAATGCATGTCTGAATATTCGGCACCAGAAACCATGTGGTATGGTGTGACCCCTATCTTGAAGCCATGGTCCAAGGGCTTCCTGTATCAGCAGTGGTGTTTCCAGAGGAGATGACGGACTCTCTCGAATATTCCATTATACATTTCAGTTGGCATGCAGATGAACGTCTTGAAGGTTCTGGGATCTTCTCTTCTTAGCTCAATAATGAGCTGATCATAGATGCCAACTTGGCGCTGTCTCTTGGGATGCAGGCACGGTCTTCTCCAGATGCGACATGCTCTGGCTCCTCTTTTCCAACCAGATCAGCCTCTGATAAACTAGTTGATGTTAAGTTTGTGTTTGACGACTTCTTCGTGGGCCAAAGCAGCCGTTTTATTGCAGCCTCAGGCGTTGTTTTCCTTCCATTTTAACGAAGGAATAACTATTGATATTGATATTTAGCCTTCTACATCTGTATATGAAATTCAAGAACTTCACAAAACTGTTGAGATACTCTAAACTCCTCAAGAAATTTAGATGCGTTTTGATTCGCGTGGATTCGTATGTCGCAGTTAAAGATTGTCTATTTCTCCCAAATAGGATTTACCACAATTAATACAATTGTTTAAACATACCAGAAATGTCAATGGTTCTTATGAAGGATTCCGAGTTTAATTTGAAAGAAATGTGCAGAAAATAGGGTATTTCTACCTTATGAGGCAATAGAAAGTCACTGTTAATCTTTTAGCATTCACCGGCAACCATTTAATATTATTTGCGTTTTCAGCTATTAAATACATATAGAATCTTGTTATCAGTTATGAATAGTTTCCATAAATGCGTTATTTAGTACGTAGTTTAAAATGCATCACTCAAAATTAATGTTTGTTATACATGTGTATGTATTGATTTTGATTTAAGATTGTCACTTTAACATTCGCAATGAATCGTATGCAAGCGTATTCCGTTCGTTTTCAACAAGTCACCCAATTTATACAGTTCGCTTCCAATTTCGGATTTGATTAGCTAGAATAAGTTAGTATTCGTTTCTTTTCGTACGCTATGCGACTTTCCGATTGGTTTTAACGAATGATGGACGAAACTTTTAATAGCTCAACATCTTTAAAGTTTTCCGACGAACACAACTTATCGCAACGGACGCAATAGCTCATAAACAAATTACTCGAGTAATATTATTCAGTACACGCAAGTTGACGTTGGGGGTTGTTCGCCTTTGTGTGAGGAGGCCTTAAATTAAAAGAGAATAAACATGTAAATATATGAGCAACAAAGCAGGAAGGGGAATGTTTATTATTTTTATTTTATAACTTGCACAAATCAATTTGCTTTAACGAGGTAGCCAACAAACGAGGACCATCTATTGCCGTCAATGGATTCGACACCGGAATACGCGTATTCGTTCTGCACCCAAATTTGGTCACTTTTCTCAAGCTGGACACTGACTGATAAGGTCGAGGTTTCGTGCGAACTTGGTAAATCATCAGCAAGGACGTGACCAATCCAGTTGCCGTTATGAAGAAGTTGAACGCTGGCAGAATGGCCCATCAGGCTGGTAATCATAACGTGGAAGACGTATACACCCCGGACCGGGGCAGTAAAATGCCCTTGTAGTGCGTTGTAACTGCCTCCGACGTTTGTGATAACGTTGTCGAAGATGATGTGCTGGTGTGGACTGACTGTGCCCATGTTTGTTGATAGATATGCTGTAAACGCCACAGGGCCGGATTCTGAATGTTCTGTGAAATAATAAAAAAACACGTCGTCTAATTGAATGCTTAGTATAAACAGAGTTCTTACTGTATTGAAATTAAGATAATACGTGTTAAGGATATTCATTGTTTATTGATGAAACGTTCATCATTTCAAGAAGAAAACAGGGCTTGATCCAGGAGTTCACATGGGGGATGGAGGCATTATTTACAGTGCCCCGCTCCCCCCCCCCCCCACCCGACAACAAAATGTTAAGATTGACAGTTCATAATTGTGGTAAGGGTTATCCCAAACCGCAAACACCCCCAACATCAGGTAGGGGAAACAGAATAACATGACACAAATGAGTTCTTACTTTCATTTTCGAGTCTCTCCAGCCGCTCAGTCAGCTGTTGAATGTCCAGGGCCAGACTTTCCACCGTTTGTTGGGCCGTCTCGTCCAGCAATCCAAAACAATCTTGTGTACACGTGGAGAAAGCAAACGCCAAGAGCAAAGTAAACTTCACCGACATTGTGATAATGGTTTCTAAAACTTGCAGGTATCAAACTATCAGAATATATGTTATGAAGTCTTTGGATATCTTATCTCAATCTCGAACACAAGCTCGCTTTATTGAAGACGGTATATGGTGCCCTACTGTCAAGACTATAGTTCATATTATCACAGTTAAAGCTGCACTCTCACAGATTTACTGTTTTTACAACCTTTTTTTATTGTTTGTCTTGAAATGAGCAAATATTTGCGTAAATATCTGCAAATCAGTTAAAAAAAAGACTGCTGACAAAAGATCAGATCGCAGATTTTCATATTTCCGTTCGAAAATTAATGTTTTTTTGGCTGAAACCGTTACTAACGGTTTTAGAAGAATGCATAAAACATCAATTTTTGAACTTAAATATAAAAATCTGATTTTTGTGAGCAGTCTTATATAACTGGTTTCCATGAATTTTCGCAAAATTGGCTCGTTCCAAGACAATAAATTAAAAAAAGTCAAAACGTTCAATCTGTGAGAGTGCAGTTTTAAAGCATATATGGACCGTTTCATGAATAATGTTTCAAAAGGAAAAACAAATAAACAAATATTAAAACAGTCCATACATTTTTTCTTAGGATAACGATTTTAAAAAACAACTTTCCCTGAATAGTATTATTAAACAATACTATCGTGAAAGACATACATTTAATAGCCTTGTGCAACATTTCAGCACGGGATTTCTTTCAAGGTAACAATGTAGGTGGCCAAATTGGTTTCATTAAGTAAGTTATTGAGAGCCTCGCGCATGCGCACTGACTTAAATAAGGGCATTCGCAGGGCATTTCACGCTGAACAAAAAAGAAAGCCTTAATTATTTATGTTATGTCCGCACGCGGCCATCTGACTTAATGGTTAAGAAGACGAAAACTGAACACTTTTAGAATGTTACGTACTAGACACAATAGTCTTCTTTACGTCCGGCAGATGGGATTAAACATTGATGAGTCAACTCAACATCTTTATTTCCCCCGTGGCTTGAGATATTTATAGGAAATACAATCATTGATAGACATAGAACATCATATATATGTAATAATGGTACAGTTCAAAATAATAGCAAATTGGTGTCAATATATTTATACAGATATTGTAGGATATAAGTTCGTATTTAAACATAAATAAACAGTTATAATCTACATTTAAATAAGATTAATTTATTTGACTTCCATGATGGTATAGACGTATGAGTTCCGCCGCTTGGATGCAGAAATCTTGTTGAAACGAATACAAGAGATTTACAGCAGCGAGTTATAGCATACATAATAGTATGTATGTTAGAAAGATAACATGTACATGGATTAATTGATAAGTATAATCCAAATATTGCTTAACAGTTCTCTATGGAATATGTCACTATGTTGCATGGTCTGTCCATCCTAGACGAAACAGCACATTGTAAAGCTTGAATATTACTAAGGAATAGTTAGTAAAGGTATTTGTTTAAGATGCGTGTAATAAATTTAAAACATAATTTCAAAAATTTGACTTGATGATCTGTTCCCAGTAATGGCTAGATTGGAGCCCCTAAAACTTTTAAATACCACGTAAAGCTGCCCAGAGAAGAAAGAGTGTCACAAAAGTTGTGGTTGAAAGTTTCTCTTAGTTGATTTTGTAAAGTTTGCTTTTTCGACAAGTGTCATTTTACATTCACTTAGAACATTAGATCTTCTTGGTATATCCCGTCACATTAAATGCAATTTCTGGTCGCATGCACAGCCGATCTACACCATAATTTTGCTTAAGCTTTACGATAAGCTTGTTATGCTTAAGTCTAATAAATATTATGTTCTGTTCTGTTCTGTTCTGCTATAATTCTAAGAGTATCTCTGAATACACATTTTCTGGAAACAGGGTATACATGTATTATCGAAGGTCACAGACTGTGGGGTGAAGAATTCGAAACATTATGAAGTCACAGTCATTTACGATGCGATGTTCCAAGCAACTGAGTTCTAACAATTTGACTGAGATACTAACAATTCTTTTCTATGTCCGTTTTTAGTGGTAATTGAAAGGAAGTTGTAATATAAGGTTGTAAGTATAAATTGCAAATTGTACATTGTGAATATTCTGCATAAATCCAGAATAAAGCCTAGTTTAACCGAGTCTTTTTAATAAATACAAACAATATTTTCAAATGAAAATCTCTTTCGTTATACAATGTTCAGACAAACTTAAAATTTTATACAAAAACATCAGTTTGCGTTTATCGATCTGACAACAAAGGCGGTTAAGTCCGAGCATGGAGTCCGACATATCATATCTGACAACAAAGGCGGTTAAGTCCGAGCATGGAGTCCGACATATCATATCTGACAACAAAGGCGGTTAAGTCCGAGCATGGAGTCCGACATATCAGATCTGACAACAAAGGCGTTAAGTCCGAGCATGGAGTCCGACATGTCAGATCTGACAACAAAGGCGTTAAGTCCGAGCATGGAGTCCGACATATCATATCTGACAACAAAGGCGGTTAAGTCCGAGCATGGAGTCCGACATATCAGATCTGACAACAAAGGCGGTTAAGTCCGAGCATGGAGTCCGACATATCAGATCTGACAACAAAGGCGTTAAGTCCGAGCATGGAGTCCGACATGTCAGATCTGACAACAAAGGCGGTTAAGTCCGAGCATGGAGTCCGACATGTCAGATCTGACAACAAAGGCGGTTAAGTCCGAGCATGGAGTCCGACATGTCAGATCTGACAACAAAGGCGGTTAAGTCCGAGGATGGAGTCCGACATATCAGATCTGACAACAAAGGCGGTTAAGCCCGAGCATGGAGTCCGACATATCAGATCTGACAACAAAGGCGGTTAAGTCCGAGCATGGAGTCCGACATATCAGATCTGACTTGCCAGGGAAAGCCTTGCACTTTCTTTTTGCCACAAAATGTTGAAATCGATCGACTGTTTTTGTGTCATTGATGGTCATGTTATTCCATAATTCAGAGCCATAAAAGTGATATCGGGACTATTATATTTTGGTATAAGCTGCATGAAATGAGTGGAATTACTCTATATGGATGAACACCCTGCCCGTCCATTGAGAAGATGGCATTTTTGCTTTTTGACCGTCCATTGAGAAGATGGCATTTTTGCTTATTGACCGTCCATTGAGAAGATGGCATTTTTGCTTTTTGAATGGGTTGTGTTATGCGTCCGTGCACTTTTAAGTTTGAATCCTGCAGTATACCTAGATAATAGTGAATGTGACTTGTTGAATGATATGCTCACCGTACTTGATAAGGATTTAAGGGACGCTGCGGCGTGAAGAAAATACTATAATATCAGATGTGTTGACATTCATTTCTATGGTCCAGCGGTGGCAATATAAGTAAACTTATCGACCATTCACTGGTCGTAAGGACAAAATGTGACGAATGATATATCGTCTGCAAATGCGAGATTTCCAAATTTACAAACATAACTCGTAGGAGTCTACCTTTGATACAAAGTCTACCTAGTGTAAGTAACAGTGCTGGTTGTCCGACAGTATCGAAAACAGCCTTTTGATCTAAACATTACACGTACGTGTGACTACCCTTGACCTTGTCAACAACGTGGCAAATAATTTCCTTATCTTTAGTCAGCCTTCTTATATCACTGGTTTCCTGACATTTAAGCAAACCTTTGCTCATTCCAAGAGAAAATAAATAATAGTAATGAAAAGTCAAAACAGTCAATCTGTGAGAGTGCCGCTTTGAGCGGACGATAGTTTTACGTTATTAATCTGCCCAACATTTATAATTGTTTATATTATACAACTTACAATTTAGTATTTTAGCATACATATAAAATTTGCAATATAAATACGCGAGTACGCGGCTAAATCCACATGATTCTGACAAACAACTAACAAACATCAGCCAAAGTTGCAGTATGCGTACTTGACTACATGATCCTAAAACTGTCCATTTTCCATTACTTCTTAAAGCACCTCAGAATACTACAGAATGCACCATATGGCTTTCACGTTTTCCGAGGGAACATGCTCCCTGTTAAATAACGTCAGTTCAATAAATGTCATCTGCTCAAATTGAACCCTTTATTCGTATCTTATTGATATGATCGGGGTTCAAAGCGAAAGAAGAAAGTCGGGCGTATTTTTTGGAAAAGCACACGTGAATGCACGATATATTTTGTCGCATTCCATACTTTGCCTATAATATAGTATGCATAATTACGCTGGAAGCGTGATACAATAAACCTGGTTATTTTCCTTCATAATTTACATATCATACATGTAAGTACATACATTTTGTCTCTCAATTTCTAAAAAAACACACTAAAAATGAATATGGTATATACAAATTAAAATTGACAACATGTACTTGTAAGTGTGAATTGCTTGCACAATGAACTTCCTGGGTCAAAATATAAACATTGACCTATTTTGTCACTTACGCAATTGACCTCGACCATGTAGACCGCATGTATACAGAAAAATAACTGACTAATTGTTTACCAAATTAAGGCGTTTGGCCATTTTTTGAGAAATAAGTTTCGAATTTCAAACGGTAATTGGCGAACAAAGAAGCGCAAACTATAAATAGAATTTGTGTTCCAAATCAGTTTACATCAAGAAACATAAAAAGGAATCAAACCGAAAATAATCTATCTCCGATTTATTTTATGTCACTTGCATTAGTATCGCTTCCCCATCTCGATCTACTTTGTAGTATATTAAAGTGTTTCACACGGTTTATGCTGTTAAATGTAGCTATTCTAAATATAGAACGTTATCGAAAAATGTAAACATAGCATTTTCCGAAATCCATATTAAATAGGTCGTACTAGCCAATATCCCACAATGGACGTTCTTAAGTGTATCTTACTCTTAAACTATTCAGTTTAACAGGCTAACGACCTTCTATAAGGTTAAGCACATTTGGATAGGTTTATTTTGAGGATAAGTTTATATTAAGGTATGCACATTTCTTCTTAAATCATTGTTATAATTTTAATTTATAGGTATATTGTATTTAGGCGTTCTTTCCACATTGTTTCCATATTAGTTTTCGTTTTAAAATAGAAACTTATTTTTTTGCACGTGAAGCTTAAAGAAATCAATCAAATGGATTTTAAAACATTGTTTTGGTAAATTAAGTCAATATTTGGTGCTTAAGTGCAATATCACATATACATATAATCGCAAACAAGCACGAATTCTTTGATATAACCTTCGCGCCGCATGGACTACATGTATATAAAGTTTAAACAAAAAGTAAACAGAGCTATTTAGGGCCTTGATCTTGGAAAAGCCTTAAAGGATATTCAGTTTGTATGTATTCTCACAGGCGGCAGTAACGTTGATTATATCTTTAATATAAAGTAATATCAAAAATTTTGGCAATTTTGTCATGGAATGTTTGGTTGATATTTAGATTTTTTTGTGATAAATGATCATGTTCCAATCACTTTTGGTCTTCAAATATTTATTATTATTTTTCTTTTATTATTTATTTTTTATTATTCTATTTATTTTATTATTTATTTATTTATTTTTTGGTGGGGGGTTGGCAACACAAATAGGGGGAGAGGGGTGTCCTGTCAACGTTACTGCCGCCTGTGTATATTACCTGACAATATTTAGTGAAACAGAGGATTTGGGGACTCGATCAACTTTTGATTGTTTTTTCAATAGTTAAGCATTTCTTGTTCTAATTTAATAGGTGTCAAGCATATGATTTCAGTTGATATTGTGAGTACTATTAAGGTCCTAAATCGCCCACCTGTCCTAAAACCTATGTAAGCAAAGCCACCATGTTAAAACTTTTTAAAAGTTTAATTAGACGTTCATGATATGCTCTGTTTACATTTATACACATACTGATGATACTGTGTGCGCATATTACTCGTTTATATCTCGGATCACGCTATTAAACATACTTTGATAAGATTAAAACGCATGTATTCATTTCAATGTTATCGACTTTTCAGGTATTCTTATCAAAGGTTGCCTTTCACACAAAAACCATCGGAACCAAAATGGAAAGGAGTCCTTCCGCAGCGGTATTTCTTGTGCTTTATATGTGCATCGCCACAGGTGGTAAGCTTTCTTCTAGCTAGTATTGATATATTGAATTATATTACCATAGGTGACAGTACCAGTCAGAGATGATAATTAAAAAAAAATATATTTACGTAGGGGGCAGTACTAGTTATATATTTTGTTTTCTATATTTTTATAAACATTAAAATTATAATATCCAATAAATTACCCATCAATGGCTGATACAGAAAACCATGGCATTTACGAGTTTAAGTAGATTACATTAGGTATTGTTAAGTCACTGTGTAAAAATACATAAAGGATACAGATACTATATACACATTATGCTTCGATTGTACAGTCGAACCTCGTTGGCTCGAACTCGCTTGGGTCGAATTCCTCGTTGGCTCGAAATGGATGTAAAGAGCCGATTTCTTTACACTAATGATTAGCATTCCGGCTTGGCTCGAATTTTCCGAGGCTTGATGTATTTTAGGTGGTCCTTTGGAGTTCGAGCGACGGGGTTCGCCTGTATATCATGCATGTTAATTGATGTTCTCATTTTGATTTTCATCAAACAAAAGAAACTACGGGATAAGCCTTAAGTGTTGTTTTTTTCCTTAAAGTCACTTTGGCCCAGCTTTAAATGTCTCGGTGTTCCATGTTTTAAACGCGATTGAATCCACTCTCATTTTCCCTTCTACAATATGTAATGCACCAGCCAATTGTAACCACGCCCCCCCCCCCCCCCAGATCCGGGGGTATACAGGGAATAGCGGGGGAAATGGCCGTGTTTTTACCTTTCAGGTGAACCCGCAGTGTCGAGTGACTGCGGTGGTTTTGTTTTCGCGCCGAAATAGCGGGGAATGAGCAATTGACAAGGATTTTATCAGCAGTTTGTCTCTGCAGGGCGGGGATTTTACCGGGGATTAGCTAGACCGAAAGTCAAAGTCCCCGCTATTGGCCGGACCTGGGTTGGGGGTGGTTGGGGGTGAGCGTGGTTACAATTGACTGGTGCCTAAGTATATAATCGAAAAAAACAAACTGTTATTTGTTTTAAATAAACATCATCATGGTTTAATTGAGATTTATCATATATAGTAACATATTGTTAAGCTTATATTTTTTGTTTACAGCATCACAGCTACAGCCAAAGTTTTCAAAGACCCCTACCTGGCCTCACAGCAATTATTATGACGAAGACGGGCCCCCAATACTCCTGGACTGCCCCCTAGTCTCTTACGATGGAGTTAAGTTGCTCTGGTTCAAAGACGAACAACGACTTAATTCAGTGCCAAACGTGTATCCTTACTGTAATTTTCGGAAATTCTGTAATCTTGATTGAGCATACCATAACATAAATAATACAATATCAGATTAAATATTTCTGTTGCATGACTTGGTTTTTGGAACGCTTTGCTTTATATTGTATTCAAAATTAATGGAGCAGTACAAATGCTTCAGTCCAAGTCACATAAAAAATGTCGCTGTAGAAGTTTTAATTTCGCTTTAAGAAGTGTGTCCTACATTTTCAGCTATTCAGGGGTGCCATGTTTTTAAAATGTTTAGGTTCTTATTTGTGAAGAATCTTTACTTATTTCTGAAGACGACTAATCATGATTAACTAAATTCTTTATTATCATCCATGTGCATATAGCCAGGCCTTTATTCATATTCGAAGGCGCAGTTTCAGTGCCAACGTGACGTCACAATATCTTGGTTGGAGTCATACTTTTGACTGGTGCACGGCATAATTTTATGATGCAATCTGGGACGGGCTAACACTAAGTCGGTTGGAATTTATACAGTAATTTCTAAGTGAATAAGAAACCACGGTCGGTTCTCTACGCTCCGCTCCCTTAGGTCATAATTTACGAAGAAAATAACTTAATAAACTCTTACCTACACATGTACTAAGTTATAGATGAAAATTACACGTATTAACGGCGTGCATACAATGTGATAATGCACCAGTCAATTGTAACCACGGTCCCCAGGTCCGGGGGTATACCGGGGATAGCCGGGGAAAAGGCCGTGTTTTTACTTTCCAGGTGCCCCCGCAGGGCCGGTTGGCAGCGGTGGTTTTGTCATAGCGCCAAATTTAGCGGAGATTGGGCCACATATAGAGTCTCTGGGGTGCGGGGGCATTTGGCCGGGGTTAAACCATCAGTTCGTTCCCGCAGGGCGGGGATTTTATCCGGGGTCGGCTGGACCAAAAGTCAAAGTCCGGCTATTCCACGGACCTGGGGGCGTGGGGGCGTGGTAACAATTGACTGGTGCATAATACTAACTATTTTATTACGGAATATGTTTCACCTTAACGAGTAACCAGGTACGTGTTCGGTGATGGGAATTCCACGTTGACGTTGACGTTACCCAAACACATACAAACGGGGCACTACAGATGTTCGGCTTTCAACACAGCGGGGAACATCAGCCATGGTGGAGAAATACTTATTGCAGGTAGAATGCTTGTATTAGGTATGACGTCACCATTGCGTCATATGTACTTCCGTTGTGTGGAAAATTCTCAATAAAAAATAATGTTTTTATGACTGATAGACATGTTTTCTTATGCTCAATACACTGTAAATAAAAGAGTTACATTACGGGCAGCCCGAGCACTCTTAAGCTCTTAAGCAGCGTAAAGCTTATGACTAAGGAATCTTATTGATTTGCTTAAAACAAATTTTATTGCTTTTTTTTCTTTGAACATGATCGGTATTTACAACAATGATAATTGTATAGAGTATACAAAAGCAAATGGTTCTAACATCATTAGTAAAGTCTTTCCCATAGTAATCTTATTGAAATATCATCCATGGCATAAGTTAGAGAGTCACAGATATTAGTGTTTTTAAACTTTGCTTTAGTTACATCCAGTTGACTCCTTTGAAAGTAGGTAATTAGATACTTGATCTACTGTAACACTAACGGGACAACGTCTTCCTACACATATATACAACTAAGGCCAAAACAAATGTTTGGTTAGGGTTACATCCTTTTCAAAAACAGGTAGGGTAGGTAGGCTTTTTTTTTATTAGACTTTATATAAGATTATCATTTTCATCATTGGAGAATGGTGTTATCTAAGTTATCTTCTGTATAAGCATTTAAAGTTTAAACTACATATTGAAAAGCAATTAATTTTTTTTAGTTTTTCATTTTTTTTCAAACTGACTATAAAAACGGTAGAATCGGCGCCTATTTCGTAGGTAGGGTTGGGTAACCCGAACCAAATGTATTTTTTGTTAGGCCTAAGTTCGAGTGTTTGGTTAAAAGTCAAATGTATCTGGTATGTCACTAAATGTATGTACAACACAAGTACAGTTTATATAACCATATTTTAAAGTGCAAAACAATTGACCGTGTTTGTTGCAGCTCGAACACAAGAGACAAAACCACGAGTTGTTCAGCTTAAACCCAATACGTCAATTGTGTACGCAAACATCGGTGACGTCATCAATATCAGTTGTACATTTGATGTTGGCGGATCTTCTTCGGCGCTGATGGATGTAAGTTTTATTTAAATGTGTAGATATCTCAAATATAAGTTGAATACATTTAAATATCGAGTAAAGAAAACGGCACACAAGCTATAAATTCGTGTAAATCAATTACAAAAGTAGTTTGTATTGTGATGGTGATGAACTGCCTAGTCCAGTCTGCAACAAAATGGCTTATAAGTTACGGGGTCAGTAGGTGACCCGATAATGGATATACGGGGCAAAAGAAACCATATCGGGTGAGAACGAAGCTCGAGCCCGAATATTGTTTCCTGCGCCACGTATATCCCATATCGGGTCACCTACTAACCCCGTACCGTGTGTATCACGTCGACAATCTGTTAACATGTTTACATGTTTCATTAATTCATCGGAATCGGAAAATAGACGCCATTTTGGTACGATTTAGATTGCTGACCCAATATGGAAAAATATGGGGTCACCGCGTGACCATTCCTGGACCAATGACGTTGCGTCATTTATGTTAGAGGCGTGATATACGTGTATATGGGTCCGTTTTCATTGCGCACATAAGTCGTGAATATCATATAAATAATATATATGTAACTGTCTATGATACTATGCTTGTAATAAGCAAAGAAGTGTCTTAGGAGCTTGCAATGTTGCTTTTCGATGAATAATTCTTTATTCTTTGACATTTAAGTTTAGAATTGAATTATGATATGGCATAACTCTTGTAAGCAGTCACACATGCGATGATCGTCTCCCTTTTCGTTTCTCTGCTCACGAAATGGGTCTAACCTGATAGCGAGAGTAAAGAAGCCAACTGCTAAATATTACATTTTCGCCTAGAATTGTAATTATTGTAGTATATACTGATAGGGCACATTTATTTGTAATACGCAGTCACCTACTCGATTATCTTCTCATTTGTCATTTCCCGGCTGGTTGAATCGGTCTTACCCAATGGAGAGGGTAAATAAGCTAACTAGTTAATATTATATTTAAGCCCATAATTTTATAATGATAGGGCATAACAATTTGTGTGCAGTCAACCTTATATGGTCTCCCTTGTACATTTTAGCCGAGAATTTCAAAATGATGCAGTCACTCATGCATTAAAGCTGCACGTTCACAGATTGAACGTTTTGACAACTTTTTTTATTTTTTGTCTTGGTACGAGCCAATTTTTTTGCGAATATCCAAGGAAACCAGTTATATAAGACAGCTGACAAAATATTTGATCGCAGATTTTTATATTTAAGTTAAAAAAATGGATGTTTTATGCATTTTTCTTAAACCGTTAGTAACGGATTAAGCCATAAAACAAGACTTTTTGAACGGAAATATGAAAATATACGATCTGATTTTTTGTTAGCAATCTTATATCATTGGTTTGCAAATATTTACCCCAAAATTTGCTCTTTCCAAGACAAAAAAAAAAAAAAGTTGTAAAAATGCAATATCTGTGAGAGTGCAGCTTTAATCCGGGTTCCTTTGTCATTTTTCTGCTCATCCAATGTGTCCCACTCCCCGCCCGCTTTTGTGATTTCTCATTTTAGTTCATTCTGGCCAGGAAGTTTTTTCCAATGACTTCAAATATATGTTCGATATTAGTTAATCTTACACATAGGAAACAAGTTCATTGCATATTTGGATTTAAATATTCAGCTTAGACAGTGTGTGTATACCACGTGATAAATTGGGTCATAAATGCTACGTCGGAAGGCAACATTTTGCTTCGAATGAAGACTTAAAACAAAAATAACTTCACTATTTCTTCACCATATTAGATGAAACATTCCACAGTCTACGCCTCTTACTGAGCCTCGCCTTCGGTCTTTTACCAGAGTTTGATTGAGAGTTTAGTTTCTTCAAACACTTCGAAAAACCCTTTTACTTTACGCCCGTCTGACGGAGCACTGTCAAAACATTATTAAGGAAACAGGTTTGTTGGAGTGTTTGAGGAAACTAATCACCTTATCAAACTTCGGTAATAAAACGAAGGCGGGGCTCTTTAAGTGGCATAAACTGCCCTTTGTTTTATTTAAAATGGTGTAGTTAAAGAAAAGTTATCTATGATTTAAGTCTTCATTTTATGCAAAATGTTGCCTTCCGACGTAGCATATATGACGTAATTCATCACGTGGTATACACACACTGTTAGACAAGCCTTAGTTTTAACCAAGTCAACTAACCTCTCGACTGATTGCTCCAGCTCAGCCTTGAGTGGTTGAAAGACGGTGAGACAGTGAACGACACCATCCATACCACGTGGGGTGTAGACACAACAGACGATAACAGTCAGGTCTTCGCCCTGCATCTAGACTCAGTGAAGGTATGGGGGTATTCCTACTATTATTAGTTATTTGGTCTGTTACTGAACCACTACGGAAAAAATGGGGGGTCTGTGAAGGCGTTAGACGAGTCCCCCTATAAATTTCACAGACCCCACCCCCATTTTTTCGTAGTGGGTCAGTTACAGACCAAATAATTGATTTATTTCATCGACCACCGCTCATGTTAAAACTATAATATAAGAATGGATGAATGGCGGCCATTTTTTTTTACTATTGACTTTACTGACCCACTATAGAAAAACAGTGGGTCACCATGTGACTTCTCTTATCCAATGAAAAGGTCAGAAACTAGTGGGAGGTGAAATAAAACATGTTGTAGTTGTTTGGTTTATAAAGGTCTGTCCGCGCCCTTTCACGGTGGCATTGTGGTTTGATCCCTTCACCTCCTTAAAAGTGTGACTTAAGGACAGTTTTGAATTCAAAAGGGGAGTTTTATCCCATCCAGTTGATCGGATATTCGCGAAAGAAGTTTTTTTTGTATCCACAATGCCGCGAGACAGCCCTGCGATGAAAGACATTTAGAGTGGTCCCAAACAGTGTGTGTATACCACGTGATAAATTGCGTCATAAATGCTACGTCGGAAGGCAACATTTTGCATATTCTCTTACGGAGCCACGCCTTCGGTCTTTACCAGAGTTTGATTGAGAGTTTAGTTTCTTAAAACAGTTCGACAAACCATTTCACAATACGGCCGTCTGACGGAGCACTGTCAAAACATAAGTTTGGAAACAGGTTTGTCGAATGGTTTGATGAAACTAATCACCTTATCAAACTCCAGTAACAAAACGATGGCGGGGCTCTTTAAACGGCATAGACTGCCCTTTGTTTCATTTAAAATGGTGTAGTAAAAGAAAAGTTATCTTTGATTTAATTCTTCATTTTAAGCAAATTATTGCCTTCCGACGTAGCATATAATTATGACGTAATTTATCACGTGGTATACACACACTGCCACTGCTCTGGCTATTGTATATGGTGTTAATGCCTACTAATACATTGGGACTTACAATGAATTTATACCAGGTGGGAACAAGAATCAATTTGGAGGGGGGTACCTTTTCACCAGTGAAGTCTTGGCTTTGTTGTGTGGTTTTTACGTCATATGGCGGGTTAAACCCAGATTCCCCATGGTGACGTCATAATCCCAGCATAAAGCGATCGATATTCACCACACTATTGCTGAGGAATGTTGTGTTTTCTAAAATGAAAGCCAGGCCTTGTTACTTAACTGCAACTACATAAAAATCACTTCAAATGTCTTTTTTAGTACTTTTGCTATTTGAGTAATTACGACAAATGTAATAACTTGTTTTCAATGACATCTAATATGAAAATCGTTTATTAATGTGTGTAAAAGATATCATGTAAGTCAATCGGTAGCGCGTATTCTTCTTTGCTCATATCCGGTTGCTAGATTTGGGAAATTTTGTATTCCAGTATTCCACCAGGTTTTTCTGGTGAGCGATTTTCTCGATTTCTGGCATAAAAACCGTCTAAATCGCATTTAAAATTCATAAATGCTAGATATTCTCGCTCGCAGTTTGTTCATCATTTTTTTACCAGTGTGTTATCCATTTCTTATTAAAAATCACTCTGAATTAAAAATTATTCACCTATTTGGACAAATGGGAGCAATTCTCTCAATGAAATTTTGGCATGAAATTAACGCATGGACTATTCCACTATGCTGTACATCTCCTTTTAAGACACTATGGTATTAAAGTATTCCAGAAAGAAAAAACGATTAAGAAAAACAAAGGAGACAGTTCTATAAGGCCTGGGTGCATGAATTTGATTAGTGGTCACCAAGCTTGACAAGTGGGTTTTCTCCAGGTTCTCCGGTTTCCCCACCAAAGAAAAACCAAACCCTCGCGCAACATCGTGTCAACGAGAGTGACTTAGCATACTTATTATAAGTTAATATTATTTTCATGACTATCGTTGTAAAATAAACACAATTTAAAGTACATGTATTAAAAATGACTTATTTCAGGCGCTTGACTACGGAACATATACCTGCTTCGGGATAAATTCACGAGGAAACGATTCCAAGTCAATATCCGTTACCACTCCGAAACCTGTGTTAAGTAAGTGATGCTTATTCGGATAGAAAATTTCCGATATTTTTTAATGTTTGGACAGGATAAGATTCAATGGAGAACTGCATAATTAATTCAATATTTCATTTAAGCAGTGTCAATATGCACATTGTGTTAAAGACATAGTTGAAGCAATGTTTGGCATGATAATCCCAAGGGAGCAATTTTCTGTATATTGGTTAATTGGCTTGGGCCATTTAGGGTCCAATATTATAATAAAACCTACAAAGCTGCACAGATTGGAGATCTAATAAGAAGGCACCATGCAATCTGATTAAGATCAATACACAGAGGTTGTGTACTATACACCGATTTGGTGGGGGGGGGGACTAATAGAAGTCTTAAACTAGGCCTTTAAATTATTTGCCATATGGATATATATTACTGGCATAAATAGTTGTCAATTTAAGAACAATATAGGTTGGTACACATGTTGTCGTGAAATACTTCGAGATAAAGCACATTCGATATAACCGAAAAGCATGAAGGGTATAATTGATCGCAAGACATTCGATAAAAGCTCGACATAGCCAGAACATCAATAAAAACAGAGTTGGACGATTTTCGACTGTATTTCTAAAGACTGTAGCCGACAATCTAAAACTGTTATAACATATAGTGTGCCCCGTTAAATTAAATGCCAACAAATCATTGTAGAGCACATTCCGGTCAATGAAATCATCATCGGCTCATCGCTAGGAGTTGTAGCTGTGTTAGTCGGCGTTGTTGCGTTTGTGGTGTTACGACATAAGAAGAAACAACAAGAATATGATGAGATGGACTGGCCCGATCCGGACATCAAATATGACGGTAGGAATTCAATTTATTTTTTCAAAAATAGTCCGTCATCAAGTAATTATGATGCTTTTTTTAAAGCATTATCAATACACAATCAAGTGTTAGACACATAGCCATTCTTAGCAGTCACGGATGTGACGAGGCGTGAGAAACTGCTGGCTCCAATTTCCTGAAACTTTTTTAAGTCAAGTAGGGTTAATTAGCTTATTCCTGTTAGCAAACATACATACTTGAATTTGACTTTGATAAATGGTTTATAGCTATTTTCATCAAGAGATTTTCAATTTTAAGTACCTAAAAATAAGTTCAATGTAATGAATTTCTCAGATGCTTTTATGATATTCTATGTTTGTTTTTATTTTCAGTTCCAGAAAGAAAGATCGAGTACGATGTGTTTATATCCTACAGCAGCGATGATTTAAAGTGGACCAAAGATGTACTGTTTTCAAAACTCGACGCCATGGGATACAATGTCTGCATTGATTTTAAAGATTTTATGCCAGGTATATTAACTTTTAAATATATCTGTAAAATATTTTGTTTGGGTCTAGGTTGGTATTCAATGCGCGACTTAAGTCAATTTTATGGTCATACATCATTGACTCCGTTCAGTGTAAATGTTTGTTATTTATATCGAGTAATCCGATTAGCTACATTGTTCTTAGATCCAATTAAGACCAATATTATATACCACCCTAGGGCCCCGTTTTAATGAAGATCTTAACGCTGACGATCGTTGATTTCCAGGCGTTACCTCGTTTATGGTTTTAAACTTATTTATTATACAACGATTGTGAAACAAGTTTTGCAACATTATATTAATCACTCTCGTTGGCACGATTTTACGCGAGAGTGTTGTCTTGTGTTGTGTGGGAACCCGGAGTACCCGGAGGAAACCCACATGTCCGGCTTGGTGAGCACAACCAAACTCACATCCGGTTGAGCCCGGAATCGAACCCGGGTCGCCTTGGTAAGAAGCGAGTGTGCTAACCACTGCGCTAACCGAACAACTAAATTTTCATCTGCTGTATTTTTGCTTAAAAAGAAAACGAAAACATGATTTGTTAACGGATTAAAACTGAATGGGTGTCACCAATCACTCTTAAAACTGCACTCTCACAGACTAACTTTTTGGGGCATTTTTAAAAAAAAGAATGTCTCGAGATCAGCTAATTTTTGCAACAATGCTTTCAATTCAGTCATAACGCACAATAGAACAAATCGCAATTGTCCGACAAACGCCCAAAATGTGCAATTTTCTTAACGCCTTAGTAACGCTTTTACCCATAAAACATTAATTTTAGTCCACATATGTAAAAGGCTGCGATCTAATCTTTAGTCAGTCTTTTTATATCACTGGTTACCACATATTTTCGCAAATATTGGCTCATTCAAAGACAACAATAAAAAAACAGTTGTCAAAACGTTCATCCTGTGAGAGTGCAGCTTTAAGCAGCGGACTAAATCTTATTCAAATGGGTTCGTGGAAACCAATGTGAAATGAGACTCCTATTATATTTCGCAGATAGAAATTATTTCTGAGCTAGATGGTGGATAAAAGGGTTTTAATTCACTGCCATAATTTGGTCAATTTACTTGTTAGCGCATATTATACCCACAAATGAGGCAAACATGGGTCTTGTGGTTGATTGAATACGTATTCTGTATCATTGAAGTGCTGAGAAAATAGGGATAAAACCCTAGACTTATTGTGATGGTAACAGTAATACGATAGCCTGACATTTGTATGCTGTGAATGTTACATTGTTCCCATATATCTACTTAAAACACGAATAATACATAGGTTCATGCAAATAAAAAAAAAAAAAAATATTAGCGATCTTTTTGTGCGTTTTGAACTGGGGAGTTTATGGCCATGTAGCTATTAATTAAAAAAACACACATTTACAAAGGCTAATATTATTTTAATTCGTTAACAAACCATAGTTCTGTTTCGTTTTGTTTCATTGATTGAAGTCAAATGCGTTAAACATGATAATGTAATAAATTTAAAAAAAATGCACCAACCCATATTGTACTTATAATGATTTCCGATCTGCAATTCCATTGGATAAAATGCAGGTTGAATTCTAAAAAGTAATGTTGCCTTATGATATGGTATTTTGTAGGACTCCCAATAGCGGAGAACATCATGGATTCTATATACAAGAGTAAGAAGACCATTGTACTGATGTCGGGGAACTTTCTGAAGTCAATGTGGGGGCAGTTCGAGCTGCAGCAGGTTCACCAGAGAGCGGTCCTGCAGGTAGGATTTAGTTAGCAGACTAGATTTTAAGGCGCTTTATGCTATTTCCGACAGGATAAAATCCATATCTTGTCCCCAGTATCTTAAAAACTACAATAAAGTACAATAAGTTGGGCGTGTGTGCGTACGCTCACTATACTGGCACTCGGGCAAGGCCCATTCGACGAGTGCTCCGATAAGATTGTTAGTCATATTGCACAGACGGAATGTAGCCCTGGTTAGAGGTACGTCCCTCCCGGAAGAAGATTAGCATTATTTTTAGTGATGCGGCGGGGAATCGTACCCATGACCCCTGGACTGACAGTCCAGTGTGTTACCACTAATCCACGTATCCGCCACAGTTAGACCCTCCAATAAAAATCATTGAATACATGTATTAGAAATGGGTCTACGGTTATGTAATGTTTCATGAAAGTGAGGTAAATATAATACAAAAGTTACCAATGTACTTTTGGTCGAATTTAATGATTGAAGTGAATTCAACTGTATGACGATACGATACCAATATATTTTACCCAAACCGTGTAATTGACACGAAAAGTACGAAGACTTTATCGTATCGACATTTCTGAGTAGTGGTAAAAGTGATGTTAATACAAATCTGTAAGTAAATTAAGCTAAGTTTGTTTGATTTCGTGAAAAAAAATCAATTTAATTGGAGGCAGTCACTATATACTTATCTTTAAAGCCTTGACCGGTATTCACGAAACATCTTAAGTCATTTCTTACCTTGAGTCAACTTCCTAAGTTAAGAATATCACTGATCATATGATCATATAACTAAATAGTATCAAATATACTATATCTTCATCTTTAGTATTGAATATACATGTTTTAATTGACAAACAACTATATACACTTCTATCAATGTGTCTGTAAAATATAAGAAAACGACTTAAGATGTTTTGTGAATACCTGCTCTGATGTTACAATGTTTAGTTATTATTTAAGCATCTAAATAAAATGACGCATTTATAAATGTATTACTTAGTTAACTCATTTACCAAATGTTGTTGTTGTTTCTTTTTCAGAGGAAAGACGTGCTGATTGTAATTAAATATGATCAAAGCAAGGTACCTTTGAAACTTACGGGTAAAACATTTCTGGACTGGAATGATAACAAAGTGAAGCCCCACTTTTGGGCTCGGCTATTTGACGCCATAGGAAAGCCCGGTGACCTACAGAGTGATGTGGAACTTAACAATAGACATCGTCTATCGTCTGATGACTTCGATACTACAAATACTGACGATGAAGATGCAAAGTTAATAATTAATGTTTGAAATATTTGTGCTCGTCCATGTATATATTTTTATTAGTTAATGCACCTGTCAAGCAAGTTATTGCACTTGTAAACAGTCGAAACTCGCTATGTCGAACTCTGTTATCTCGATGTTCTGGTTATACCGAAATTCCTTATAATGTGTTGGGTATAGTTAGCAATGTTTGTATTCCGGTTATGTCGAATGTTCGTTACCTCGAGGTATTTCCCGATGTCCAAACGACTTCGACAAAGCGATTTTTGACTGTACGTTATAGTTACTGCACCCGCCATTCTCGTTTGCATCCGCCATTTTTTTCCAATTTTCACACGAGCACTTCAACGCGAGTGTATAATTTCAATTACGAGAGTATTGGTTGAATTGACTGTTCTGTATCATGTTGTCAATGACAACGTGCAATAACTACCGTGCGTATAAGTGCATAGCGTGAATAGCGTTATTACGTATCCGCACGATGGTTTTGACACGGTAAAACTCCACGTACCTGTAACCGTTCCGATATGCGAGTTAATGTATAGACTGAGGGTAAATATAACGGTATCGGATATGGTTCTGGATTGTAAGATGTTCATACAATTTAGTTGTTCATGTTGAGTTAAGCAGTGTGCTGGTTTGGCTATCTTGAAATTAACCGTTTGATATTAAAGATAAAACATATGGTTGTATTGTCGTTTGTCTATATTTTCGTTTGGTTATATTGGAGTCTGGCTGCATTTTTGTTTTGTTATATTAACGTTTGGCTGTATTGCTGTTTGGCTGAATTGCCGTTTGACTCTATTGTCGTTTGACTATATTGTCGTTTGGTTATATTGCCGTTTGGCTAGGTTGCCGTTTGACTATATTGTCGTTTGGTTATATTGCCGTTTGGCTGTATTGTCGTTTGACTATATTGTCGTTTGGTTATATTGCCGTTTGGCTGTATTGCCGTTTGACAATATTGTCGTTTGGTTATATTGCCGTTTGGCTGTATTGCCGTTTGACTATATTGTCGTTTGACTATATTGCCGTTTGACTATATTGTCGTTTGGTTATATTGCCGTTTGGCTGTATTGCCGTTTGACTATATTGTCGTTTGGTTATATTGCCGTTTGACTATATTGTCGTTTAACTATATTGCCGTTTGACTATATTGTCGTTTGGTTATATTGCCGTTTGACTATATTGTCGTTTGGTTATATTGCCGTTTGGCCGTATGTCGTTCGGTTGTGTTGCCGTTTGGTTGTATTGTGTTTGGTTGTTTTGGTGTGTTTACGACGTTTGAAATGGAACAGTGCATCGACAAATTATATAAGATGTTTTATTATTACATATAATTATATTATGTTAATATATCTTATATGATAAATGCAAAATGTATTCTCGTCATGTCCCTTTTGTAATTCTCCGCCACGGGAATGGGGAGGGGATTATAGGATATTCACTTCGTCCGTCCGTCAGTCGTCTATCTGCCTGTCTGTCTGTCCGTTAATTTTGTGTCCGGGCTATGACCTCATTATACATTGATAGATTACCATATAACTTGGTAAAAATGCTGTCCTCATTGAGACGATGTGCAGTGACCTAGACCCGGGTCCATACCTCAAAGGTCAAGGCCACACGTGACATTCAAATGTCAGAGTACACATGCTCGTTTCCGGGCTATAACTTACTTTTGCATCGATAGATTTCCATATAACTTGGTTCACATATTGTCCTTATTTAGACGATGTGCAGTGAACTTGATCTGGGTCAATACCTCAAAGATCAAGGTCATACGAGACATTTAAATATCAGTACACATGTTCGTGTCCGCTCTATAACTTACTTACGCATTGATGGATTACCATATAATTTGGTATAACTGTTTTCCTCATTGAGACGATGTGCAGTGACCTTGACCCGGGTACATAACTCAAAGGTAAAAAAGGTCACACGAGACTTTTAATATCAGTACACATGCTCGTGTCCGCGCTATAACTTACTTATGCATTTATGGATTACGATATAATTTGGTATAACTGTTTTCCTCATTGAGACGATGTGCAGTGACCTTGACCCGGGTCCATACCTCAAAGGTAAAAAAGGTCACACGAGACATTTAATATCAGTACACATGCTCGTGTCCGCGCTATAACTTACTTATGCATTGATGGATTACCATATAAATTAATGCAAATGTTGTCCTTATCGAGACGATGTGCAGTGACCTTCACTCGGGTCAATACCTCAAAGACCAAGGTCCCACGGGACATTTAAAAGTCAGAGTTCACATTTTAAAGTGTTTGTTAATTGAAAGTGTTAATTTTGGGCATAAAATATGACGAAAAAAATGTGGTTAACACGCTATTCGTGAAACATTTTTTTGCCTTCATTCGCAGTAATATACTTCCCTATTACACTAAAATTAAGTCAAACCAACGGAACATGAACTCTTTTCGATTTTTTATTCGATAAGTGAAATGAAGGTATAAAATTATAGATCTGAGTAAATATGAATTGCCTTCTAGCCTCTAAGTTTCTGATCATTTAAATGAACAATTTGAAACATGATGGATGTGAGTCATACAAAGAAATAAATGTTAAAAAAGTATAAACAGTTTCTAAACAAATATGACAAATGGATTATGGGACTCTCATTACGTCATCCATGACGTCATTAGACTTATATGTTCTATTTATATGATGAAGTCGGTATACAGACGACAATTTCTTAGATTCCATGAAGACAACGCAGAGATTGCTTTGTTATACATACATCATACACGCATATTACACAAACTACTGAAATATAATGAATTTAATACACATTAAAGTGACACTCTTATTCAAAATCAAAACATACACATGTATATAAAACATAAATTTTGAGTGCAAAACCTTTAAATACTTACTAGATAATGCTTTTATGGAAATATTAATTACAGATAACAAGATTGTAACCATGCATTTAATAGCTGAAAGCGCAAAAATATTTAACGATTGGTGAGTGCTAAAAGATTTCCTGTGAACTACTATCGTCTCTTACGGTAGTAATACCTTGTTTTTTGCACCTTACTTTCAAATTTTGAAGACGGACTCATTCGGCACCTATTAAACTATCGATTGTTCTAGCGAACTGTCCCAGGGTACAGGCGAAGCAAAGCGTGAAAATGTACCCATGGATAACTGACAATATCCGTGGGGATGCGTAACAGCCTCCACAAAGGTGATTTGACAATTGTGCTACTTGAAAAGGCGGAGAACGGAGAAGTAGTGCCTTTGATTTTGACGACAAATGGGAATTGGATTCAATAACGCTAACACACCTTTTGATATTTCAAAATTCACCTATGTTCGATTCATAAAGGTATTTTTAATATGAAACGATCGCATTTTTGACAAAAGCCAATATGATACTGGACAACATTGTAGGGTGGAGCCATGCCATTTGGCAAAGAAAATGAGTGTTGGTCATCGATTTCTTAATTAACCATTTCTATTTCTATCAACTGCTGTTCTAATTGGTTAGCGAATGCAAATTCAGGATATATTTTTGCAGTCTGGTTTAAGAGAATTGGTTTCATAAGCCTTTCTTTTAGTATACAATTACTAGTATGTTCAATTTCCAATACAATTTCTCGTACAAGTTCCCGTACACTCCGCTATCTACATATATCCTTGATTGTCATATGCGCCATCTTGTTTTTGTGACGTCTCTGTGATGTCATCCGAAGGAGTCGATTCGCAGTACGCGTTGATTGGTTCGTGCGTTGATCCATATCCTATGTCACTTTCCGGTCTGTCAGGCTTGGATTCATCCGTGATTTTTGTATCAATGTAGCCATTTACAGAGGGAACAGCTGAAAAAATATTCTTACAAAGGTAAGTACAATATGAAATATTTTGTTTCAAAAATGGTATTAAATTTAAGATATAATCAGCCTCAGTGACAAAAAGCGACATCTGGAAGAGATTAATCTCAATTAATAAAAAGTGAGGTATTTAGAAGTGTAAAAGAACACAGTGAACAAAGGAAAGTATTTGACAGTGTAAAAGCACACAGTGAACAAAGGGAAGTATTTGGAAGTGTAAAAGCACACAGTGAACGAAGGGAAGTATTTGGAAGTGTAAAAACACACAGTGAACGAAGGGAAGTATTTGGAAGTGTAAAAATACACAGTGAACAAAGGGAAGTATTTGGAAGTGTAAAAACTCACAGTGAACAAAGGGAAGTATTTGGAAGTGTAAAAACTCACAGTGAAAAAAGTGAAGTATTTGGAAGTGTAAAAACTCACAGTGAAAAAAAGTGAAGTACTTGGAAGTGTAAAAGCAAACAGTGAACAAAGGGAAGTATTTGGAAGTGTAAAAACTCACAGTGAACAAAGTGAAGTATTTGGAAGTGTAAAAACTCACAGTGAACAAAGGGAAGTATTTGGAAGTGTAAAAACTCACAGTGAACAAAGGGAAGTATTTGGAAGTGTAAAAGCACACAGTGAACAAAGGGAAGTATTTGGAAGTGTAAAAGCACACAGTGAACAAAGGGAAGTATTTGGAAGTGTAAAAACTCACAGTGAACAAAGGGAAGTATTTGGAAGTGTAAAAACTCACAGTGAACAAAGGGAAGTATTTGGAAGTGTAAAAGCACACAGTGAACAAAGGGAAGTATTTGGAAGTGTAAAAACTCACAGTGAACAAAGGGAAGTATTTGGAAGTGTAAAATCACACAGTGAACAAAGTGAAGTATTTGGAAGTGTAAAAACTCACAGTGAAAAAAGTGAAGTATTTGGAAGTGTAAAAGCACACAGTGAACAAAGGGAAGTATTTGGAAGTGTAAAAACTCACAGTGAACAAAGGGAAGTATTTGGAAGTGTAAAAACTCACAGTGAACAAAGGGAAGTATTTGGAAGTGTAAAAACTCACAGTGAAAAAAGGGAAGTATTTGGAAGTGTAAAAGCACACAGTGAACAAAGGGAAGTATTTGGAAGTGTAAAAGCACACAGTGAACAAAGGGAAGTATTTGGAAGTGTAAAAGCACACAGTGAACAAAGGGAAGTATTTGGAAGTGTAAAAACTCACAGTGAACAAAGGGAAGTATTTGGAAGTGTAAAAGCACACAGTGAACAAAGGGAAGTATTTGGAAGTGTAAAAACTCACAGAGAACAAAGTGAAGTATTTGGAAGTGTAAAAACTCACAGTGAACAAAGTGAAGTATTTGGAAGTGTAAAAACTCACAGTGAAAAAAGTGAAGTATTTGGAATTGTAAAAGCACACAGTGAACAAAGGGGAGTATTTGGAATTGTAAAAACTCACAGTGAACAAAGTGAAGTATTTGCAAGTGTAAAAACTCACAGTGAACAAAGTGAAGTATTTGGAAGTGTAAAAACTCACAGTGAACAAAGGGAAGTATTTGGAAGTGTAAAAACTCACAGTGAAAAAAGTGAAGTATTTGGAAGTGTAAAAACTCACAGTGAAAAAAGTGAAGTACTTGGAAGTGTAAAAGCAAACAGTGAACAAAGGGAAGTATTTGGAAGTGTAAAAACTCACAGTGACAAAGTGAAGTATTTGGAAGTGTAAAAACTCACAGTGAACAAAGGGAAGTATTTGGAAGTGTAAAAACTCACAGTGAAAAAAGGGAAGTATTTGGAAGTGTAAAAGCACACAGTGAACAAAGGGAAGTATTTGGAAGTGTAAAAGCACACAGTGAACAAAGGGAAGTATTTGGAAGTGTAAAAGCACACAGTGAACAAAGGGAAGTATTTGGAAGTGTAAAAACTCACAGTGAACAAAGGGAAGAATTTGGAAGTGTAAAAGCACACAGTGAACAAAGGGAAGTATTTGGAAGTGTAAAAACTCACAGTGAACAAAGTGAAGTATTTGGAAGTGTAAAAACTCACAGTGAACAAAATGAAGTATTTGCAAGTGTAAAAACTCACAGTGAACAAAGGGAAGTATTTGGAAGTGTAAAAACTCACAGTGAACAAAGTGAAGTATTTGGAAGTGTAAAAACTCACAGTGAAAAAAAGTGAAGTATTTGGAAGTGTAAAAGCAAACAGTGAACAAAGGGAAGTATTTGGAAGTGTAAAAACTCACAGTGACAAAGTGAAGTATTTGGAAGTGTAAAAACTCACAGTGAACAAAGGGAAGTATTTGGAAGTGTCCCCGAGCACCGCATTGCACCCTGGTCTGCCGCCCCCCGCTTACACCACCCTCCAATTTTTTATTCCGGATTTCACCGCCAATACACCCGCATTGGCATTCTACAGCACTTGGGATAGTGCCCGGAGCAGTTTACGCGCAGCATTGCGACCGAGCACCGCATTGCACCCTGGTCTGCCGCCCCCGCTTACCCCACCCTGCATTTTCTTTTCTTGCGGATTTCACCGCCAATACACCCGCATTGGCATTCTACAGCACTTGGGATAGTGCCCGGAGCGTTTTACGCGCAGCATTGCGACCGAGCATGGCATTGCACCCTGGTCTGCCGCCCCCGCTTACCCCACCCTCCATTTTTTTATTCCGGATTTCACCGACAATACACCCGCATTGGCATTCTACAGCACTTGGGATAGTGCCCGGAGTAATTTACGCGCAGCATTGCGACTGACCACCGCATTGCACCCTGGTCTGCCGCCCCCGCGTACCCCATCCTCCATATTTTTAATTCCGGATTTCACCGCCAATACATCCGGATTGGCATTCATCAGCACTTGGGATAGTGCCCGGAGCAAATTACGCGCAGCATTGCAACCGAGCACCGCATTGCACCCTGGTCTGCCGCCCCCGCTTACCCCACCCTCCATTTTCTTTTATTCCGGATTTCACCGCCAATACACCCGCATTGGCATTCTACAGCACTTGGGATAGTGCCCGGAGCAGTTTACTCGCAGCATTGCGACCGAGCACCGCATTGCATCCTGTTCTGCCGCCCCCGCTTACCCCACCCTCCATTTTTTTTATTCCGGATTTCACCGCCAATACACCCGCATTGGCATTCTACAGCACTTGGGATAGTGCCCGGAGCAGTTTACGCGCAGCATTGCGACCGAGCACCGCATTGCACCCTGTTCTGCCGCCCCCGCTTACCCCACCCTCCATTTTTTTAATCCAGATTTCACCGCCAATACATCCGCATCGGCATTCTACAGCACTTGGGATAGTGCCCGGAGCAGTCTACGCGTAGCATTGCGACCGAGCACCGCATTGCACCCTGGTCTGCCGCCCCCGCTTACCCAACCCTCCATCTTTTTTATACCGGATTTTACCGCCAATACACCCGCATTGGCATTCTACAGCACTTGGGATAGTGCCCGGAGCAGTTTAAGCGCAACATTGCGACCGAGCACCGCATTGCACCCTGTTCTGCCGCCCCCGCTTACCCCACCCTCCAATTTTGTTATTCCGGATTTCACCGCCAATACACCCGCATTGGCATTCTACAGCACTTGGGATAGTGCCCGGAGGAGTTTACGCGCAGCATTGCGACCGAGCACCGCATTGCACCCTGGTCTGCCGCCCCCCGCTTACCCCATCCTCCATTTTCTTTTATTGCGGATTTCACCGCCAATACACCCGCATTGGCATTCTACAGCACTTGGGATAGTGCCCGGAGCAGTTTACGCGCAGCATTGCGACAGAGCACCGCATTGCTCCCTGGTCTGCCGCCCCCGCTTACCCCACCCTGCATTTTCTTTTTTTGCGGATTTCACCGCCAATACACCCGCATTGGCATTCTTCAGCACTTGGAAAAGTGCCCGGAGCAGTTTACGCTCAGCATTGCGACCCAGCACCGCATTGCACCCTGGTCTGCCGCCCCCGCTTACCCCACCCTCCATTTTTTTTTTATTCCGGATTTCACCGCCAATACACCCACTTTGACATTCTACAGCACTTGGGATAGTGCCCGGAGCAGTTTACGCGCAGCATTGCGACCGAGCACCGCATTGCACCCTGGTCTGCCGCCCCCGCTTACCCCATCCTCCATTTTCTTTTATTGCGGATTTCACCTCCAATACACCCGCATTGGCATTCTACAGCACTTGGGATAGTGCCCGGAGCAGTTTACGCGCAGCATTGCGACCGAGCACCGCATTGCACCCTGGTCTGCCGACCCCGCTTAACCCACCCTGCATTTTTTTATTCCGGATTTCAACGTCAATACACCCGCATTGGCATTCTACAACTCTTGGGATAGTGCCCGGAGCAATTTACGCGCAGCATTGCGACCGAGCACCGCATTGCACCCTGGTCTGCCGCCCCCGCTTACCCCACCCTCCATTTTCTTTTATTCCGGATTTCACCGCCAATACACCCGCATTGGCATTCTTCAGCATTTGGGATAGTGCCCGGAGCAGTTTACGCGGAGCATTGCGACCGAGCACCGCATTGCACCCTGGTCTGCCGACCCCGCGTACCCCACCTTCCGTTTCTTTTTATTACGGATTTCACCACCAATACATCCGCATTGGCATTGAACAGCACTTGGGATAGTGCCCGTAGTAGTTTACGCGCAGCATTGCGACCGGGCACCGCATTGTACCCTGGTCTGCCGCCCCCGCTTACATCACCCTCCATTTTTTTATTCCGGATTTCACCGCCAATACACCCGCATTGGCATTCTACAGCACTTGGAAAAGTGCCCGGAGCAGTTTACGCGCAGCATTGCGACCGACCACCGCATTGCACCCTGGTCTGCCGCCCCCGCTTACCCCATCCTCCATTTTTTTTATTCCGGATTTCACCGCCAAAACACCCGCATTGGCATTCTACAGCACTTGGGATAGTGCCCGGAGCAGTTTACGCGCAGCATTGCGACCGAGCACCGCATTGCACCCTGGTCTGCCGACCTCGCTTACCCCACCCTCCATTTTTTGTTTCCGGATTTCACCGCCAATACACCCGCATTGGCATTCTACAGCACTTGGGATAGTGCCCGGAGCAGTTTACGCGCAGCATTGCGACCAAGCACCGCATTGCACCCTGGTCCGCCGCCCCCGTTTACCCCACCCTCCATTTTTTTGATTCCGGATTTCACCGCCAATACACCCGCATTGGCATTCTACAGCACTTGGGATAGTACCCGGAGCAGTTTACGCGCAGCATTGCGACAAAGCACCGCATTGCACCCTGGTATGCCGCCCCCGCTTACCCCTCCCTCCATTTTTTATTCCGGATTTCACCGCCAATACACCCGCATTGGCATTCTACAGCACTTCGGATAGTACCCAGAGCAGTTTACGCGCAGCATTGCGACCGAGCACCGCTTTGCACCCTGGTCTGCCGCCCCCGCTTACCCCACCCTCCATTTTTTTTATTCCGGATTTCACCGCCAATACACCCGCATTGGCATTCTACAGCACTTGGGATAGTGCCCGGAGCAGTTTACGCGCAGCATTGCGACCGAGCACCGCATTGCACCCTGGTCTGCCGCCCCCGTTTACCCCACCCTCCATTTTTTTGATTCCGGATTTCACCGCCAAAACACCCGCATTGGCATTCTACAGCTTTTTGGATAGTGCCCGGAGCAGTTTACGCGCAGCATTGCGACCGAGCACCGCTTGCACCCTGGTCTGCCGCCCCCGCTTACCCCATCCTCCATTTTTTTATTCCGGATTTCAACGCCAATACACCCGCATTGGCATTCAATAACACTGGAAATTTTGGTTGTCGGTTGATCCTGCGCACAGCGTATCAGGGGCGCAATTCAGTATTTTAAGTTCAAGATGGGTAATGTTTGCATGGCTTTAGATTGCCACTCTGCTTGTTTTAGCACTGTAATACAGAGAAAATATTGTGGTGGTCGGGTGACCCTGGGCACAGCGTATCAGGGGCACAATTCAGTATTCGGGTTTCAAGATGTGCGTAAAAGATTCAGGGTACTGTTCGCATGACTTTAGATTGCCACTCTGCTTGTATTAGCACTGTAATACGGAGGAAAAATGTGGTGGTCGGGTGACCCCAGGACCAGCGTATCAGGGGCGCAATTCACTATTCAGGGTTCAAGATGTGCGTAAATGGTTTAGAGTACTGTCCGCATTGCTATAGATTGCCACTCTGCTTGTTTTAGCACTGTAATAAGGAGGGGGAAAAATGGTGGTCGGGTGACCCTGGGCACAGCGTATCAGGGGCGAAAATCAGTATTCGGGGTTTATGATGTGCGTAAAAGTTTCAGGGTACTGTCCGCATGGCTTTAGATTGCCACTCTGTTTTTATTAGCACTGTACGAAGACAAAAGGTTGGTGGTCGGGTGAGCCTGGGCACAGCGTCTCAGGGGCACAATTCAGTATTCGGGATTCAAGATGTGCTTCAACGGTTCAGGATACTGTCCGCATGGCTTTAGATTGCCACTCTGCTTGGATAAGCACTGTAATACGGAGAAGAAAAGTTGGTGTTCGGTTGACCTGAGGCACAGCATATCAGGGGCGCAATTCAGTATTCGGGGTTTAAGATGTGCGTAAAATGTTCAAAATACTGTCCGCATGGCTTTTGATTGCCACTCTGCTTGTATTAGCACTGTAATACGGATAAAAAACTTTGGTTGTCGGGTGACCTGGGGCACAGCATATTATGGGCGCAATCAGTATTCGGGGTTCAAGATGTGCGTAAAAGGTTGAACCGGCTTGTATTAGCACTGTAATACGGAACAAAAATGGTGGTCGGGTGACCCCAGGACCAGCGTATCAGTGGCGCAATTAACTATTCAGGGTTCAAGATGTGCGTAAATGGTTTAGAGTACTGTCCGCATTGCTATAGATTGCCACTCTGCTTGTATTAGCACTGTAATAAGGATTGGAAAAAATGATAGTCGGGTGACCTTGGGCACAGCATATCAGGGGCGAAAATCAGTATTTGGGGTTCAAGATGTGCGTAAAAGGTTCAGGGTACTGTCCGCATGTCTTTAGATTGCCACTCTACTTGTATTTGCTCTGTCATACTGAGAAATAAATTTGGTGGCATTGTGACCCTGGGCACAGGGTATCAGGGGCGCATTTCAGGTATTCTAGGTTCAAGGCGTGCGTGAAAGGTTCAGGGTTCCTTCCGCATTGCTTTATATTGCCACTCTGCTTGTATTAGCTCTGTAATACGGAGAAAAAACAATTGGTGTTCGGGTGAGCCTGGGCACAGCGTATCAGGGGCACGATTCAGTATTCGGGGTTCAAAATGTGCGTCAAAGGTTCAGGGTAGTGTCTGCATGGCTTTAGATTGCCACTCTGCTTGTATTAGCACTGTAATACGGAGAAAAAATAAATGGTGGTCGGGTGAAACTGGGCACAGCGTATCAGGGGCGCAATTCAGTATTCGGGGTTCAAGATGTGCGTAAAAGGTTCAGGGTACTGTCAGAATGACTTTAGATTGCCACTCTGCTTGTATTTGCACTGTTATATGGAAAATATAAATTGTTGGTCGTGTGACCCTGGGCAGAGCGTATCAGGGGAGCAATTCAGTATTCAGGGTTCAAGATGAGGGTAAAAGGTTCAGGGTTCTGTCCGCAAGGCTTTAGATTGCCACCATACTTGTATTAGAACTGTAATACGGAGAAAACAAAATGGTGGTCGGTTGACCACGGGCACAGCGTATCAGGGACGCAATTAAGTATTTGGGGTTCAAGATGTGCGTAAAAGGTTCAGGGTACTGTCCGCATGGCTTTAGATTGCCACTCTTGCTTGTTTTAGCACTGTAATAGGAGAAAAAAATTGGTGGTCGGGTGACCCTGGGCACAGCGTATCAGGGGCGCAATTCAGTATTCAAGGTTCATGATGTGAGTAAAAGGTTCAGGGTACTGTCCGCATGGCTTAAGATTACCGCTCTGATTGTATTAGCACTGTACTACGGAGAAACATTAATGTTGGTCGGTTGACCCCGGGCACAGCGTATCAGGGGCGCAATTCAGTATTCGGGGTTCAAGATGTGCGTAAAAGGTTCAGGGTACTGTCCGCATGGCTTTAGATTGTCACTCTGTTTGTATTAGCATTGTTATAAGGAGAAAATATTTTGGTGGTCGTTGACCCTGGGCTCAGCGTATCAGGGGTGCAATATAGTATTTGGGGTTCAAGGCGTGCGTAAAAGGTTCAGGATACTGTCCGGGTGTCTTTAGATTGCCACTCTGCTTGTATTAGCACTGTAGTACGGAGAGAGAAAATTTGGTAGTCAGGTGAACCTGGACACAGCGTATTATGGGCGCAATTCAGTATTCGGGATTTAAGATGTGCGTAAAAGGTTCAGGGTATTGTCCGCATGGCAGTAGATTGCCACTCTGCTGGTATAGCACTGTAATACGGAACAATAATTGGATTTCGGGTAACCCTGAGCACAGCGTATCAGGTGCGCAATTCAGTATTCGGGGTTCAAGATGTGCGTAAAATTTTCAGAGAACTGTCTGCATGGCTTTAGATTGCCACTCTGCTTGGATAAGCACTGTAATACGGAAAACAATGGTGGTAGGGTGACTTGGGGCACAGCGTTGCAGGGATGCAATTCAGTATTCGGTATTCAAGATGTGCGTAAATGGTTCAGGGTACTGTCCGCATGGCCATATATTGCCACTCTGCTTGTATTAGCACTGTATTACGGAGAAAATAAAATGGTGGTCGGGTGACCCTGGGCACAGCGAGTCAGGGGCGCAATTCAGTATTCGAGGTTCAAGGCGTGCTGACAAAAGGTTTAGGGTACTGACCGCATGACTTTAGATTGCTACTCTGCTTGTACTAGCACTGTTATACGGAGAAAAAGAAATTGTGCTCGGGTGACCCTAAGCACAGCGTATCAGGGGCGCAATTCAGTATTCGGGGTTCAAAATGTTCGTAAAAGGTTTAGGGTACGGTCCGCATGGCTTTAGATTGCCACTCTGCTTGTATTAGCACTGTCATACGAAAAAGAAATGGTGGTCGGGTGACCCTAGGCACAGCGTATCTGGGGCGCAATTCAGTATTCGGGGTTCAAGATGTGCGTAAAAGGTTCAGAGTACTGTCTGAATGGCTTTAGATTGCCACTCTGCTTGTACTAGCACTGTAATACGGAGAAAAAGAAATGGTACTCGGGTGACCCTAGGCACAGCGTATCAAGGGCGCAACTCAGTATTCGGGGTTCAAGATGTGCGTAAAAGGTTCAGGATACTGTCCGCATGGCTTTAGATTGCCACTCTGCTTGTACTAGCACTGTAATACGGAGAAAAAGAAATGGTGCTCGGGTGACCCTGGGCACAGCGTATCAATGGTGCAATTCAGTATTCGGGGGTTCAAGATGTGCGTAAAAGGTTCAGAGTACTGTCTGAATGGCTTTAGATTGCCACTCTGATTGTATTAGCACCGTAATACGGAAAAAATATTTTGGTGGACTGGTGACCCTAGGCACAGCGTATTAGGGGCGCAATTCAGTATTCGGGGTTCAAGATGTGCGTATAAGGTTCAGGATACTGTCTGTATGGCTTTATTTTGCCACTCTGCTTGTATTAGCACTGTAATACGGATAAAAAAAACTTGGTTGTCATGTGACCTGGGGCACAGCGTATCAGGGTCGCCAATCAGTATTCGTGGTTCAAGATGTGCGTTAAAGGTTCAGGGTACTGTCCGCATGGCTTTAGATTGCCAAATTGCGTTTATTAGCACTGTTATACGGAGAAAATCAGTTTATCAAAATATAAAGGAATGTTAAAACATTACAGAAACAGTTATTACTGGTTGCATTCATGATCTTTACTTCAACTGAATTCGGACGTAATATAACCACATATTATGCATTACACCCGATCTCCGTTGGCTCGAACTCCCAGGGTCCGGGCGAAAATACCTCGAGCCTCTCGAAATTCGAGTCAAACGGGAATGCTTACATTCTGTAAAAAGAAATCGATCCAGTTCAGGATGTGTTCTCTATATTGTTAAGATTGAGAATGCTACTTCAGACTGACATTTTGTTCAAATCTAATGTCAGAAACAAAGTTGGAGGTAAATAACACATCCGAGTGTGCATAAATTGTCTGTGAAATTATTACGTATGAGAACAGCGAGACAGGACGGTTTACTTATACTATTAAAATTAGAAACCCGGATCTCATTATTTACTGAAAGATGAGTTCGATCCTTTGAATTTATTATAGAAAATCTATTTCTAAGGCATTTAATTAAATAATGCAGCACGCACATGCATACCATTTATGAAATATAATGTAACAGTGCATGCTCAAATATCAGGACTGGAATTATTGGTCTTAATTGGATCTAAGAATGATGTAGCAAAAAACATGGTGTTTAAACCTTATGAAATAATATTCTTTCAATATGATATACTCTCCGTAAATCATTTTGGACCCAACAGTCATTTAAAAAATTTGCTTTGTTTTCAGCAAATAAATACACGTTTGCAATACTTTTATTAGGAATTTCTATTTTCTATAAATGCATTAATTAGTAAATAGTGTAAGGTTGATCACTTAAAATTTATGTTTGATATATTGATTATAGATAAGAGTATCATGAAACTTTGGCACATGTAGGGAAAGAATCCCTCTGCATCTGTGATGCAGATATATGTCATAACATCGTGTTGTACAAGAAGTATTCATCATTATATAAAGATAAGTTTTAAAAAGAATCCTAATAATTTAAGCTATAATGTTATACAATTACTGACAGTTGTTAGAAAGTATTTCTCGTTTTATGGGTCAAAATTGATATTCACCGCAATGTGTGTTTGTTTACAATTATATCACTTTTTATGCAAATAACTTAACGATTTCTTAATTTTACCCTATTTAGTGTCAGCCAAAATTAGGCAAACTTTTTTCTGTCCATGGGCTTTCAAGTCAAATAATAAGACAGAACCCTGAAATATTTTCGCAATATTAACATCATTATTATAGTTATGATGATGAATGGACAAGGTAAAACATATCGATGGAAATTTGATATAAGGAAAGTAGGTTATGATCTACCTATATCCTTGTTTAAACTGAAACATCTGACGATAACAGATATATCAGGATGCAATTTCACTTAATAGAAAGGAATCCATCAATTGTAATCATCAAAATACATCTAAACCAATTGTTATTATATTTACACAGAACACCTTTTCCGGAACTCATTTTTCCCGTTTTTATGGAAAGTTTGTATTGAGATATTTTGACGATATTAAATTTTATCATTATACAGAACAGAGCGGGTATTCAATATTGGTCTTTATGGATCTAAAAACGATTAAGCAAATTGGATTACTTGTTAATAATAACCCACGATTAGTAGAAATGAAGTCAATGATGTATGACCATAAGATTAACGTAAGTTGAATAGTGAATACCACCCCTAGAGGCTTTTTGTTGATAAAACGCCCACCTTATCTTAAGTTGAATTGAATGTTAATGGGATTTATCAATGTTTATATTTCAACCTATGCAATAGTTTTTTTAATAAGTTATTCAAAGAAAGAAACACCATCATTTAAGCCCATATTCCAACCTAAGTAAAACCAACGTTAATGCAGATGTTTTAACGCGGAACACTACTTACGGCGCATTATTCGCCGTATGAAGGATCAAGTTAAAGCACTTACTGATTGAAATTTAATTCTGCTTCAAGAAACTATATCTAATACATGATACATACTTCAAGTTCAAAGAAGTAAGATATGCTTCAGGACCATAATTGTCATTTACCTTCCTAATCATATACCACGACTTCCACCAATATCACATAATTCTGGCCAATTATGGCGTTCCCGTAGCGAGTTCTACATATCTCTTGACGTGTTGTTAGCATTATTTCCGTGTCACAAATTGGAAGAGACAACATTATCTGATCTAAGCAATGTCTTGCTCAAACCGATGGAACTTGTGCATATCAGGTCATAAGAAAGTTTATAAGATTTCGTAGGATATCTATTGAATAGAGTTTGTTAAAAATGGCAATATATCAATAGGGTTTTTCACATGTTTTTAAATCTTCGTGTATGAAGGTAGGAATTAAACATTTATCTGTATAAGTTATGAATCGTTTTATATTATCCAGGTTTTTCCAAACTATTAAAAAAAATCGCTTTAAGTTTCGTGATTTATTATGCAAGTTAAGTCTACGGTGCCACGGTTTGAACGGTGTTTTCTCCACGAGCATTAAATCCAGTATTTCTTCATTTTTGAAATATGAAAATAACTTGGTTCAGACCACCTAAGGACTGATATAAAGAAAAAACTTTATTCAAACAGATTCTAGCAGACAAAACACTGTTTTATTTGCATTTTATGTACTATGACAGTGTGAAAATATAACAAAGCTCCTAAACAAACATATGTTTGTACTAAGCAAATACGTATATCGATCTAGTGTTAATTGAATTGATTACATAATGAAACATCCGTGACATGGACAGGCTTTTAAGTTGATAAAGAGTGTTACAAATAGAAAGGTCTTATCTTGTCAGATAATGACAAAACGGTGGGTAGAAGTATGAGTAAATTCACAAGCAGGAACCTGTTATAAAACAAATATATATATTGAGATATAAACTATAGGAAAAGTACAAATACACAAAGAAAAACAAACAACAAATTATGAGTATTAATAATTCTCCCCCCAAACCTGAGTTAACCTCAAATGCATTAAGGTTGCACACCAGAAATGGCCTACAATGTTATCGTTGATGGACTTATCCATTTGCGCGAATTCTGGCATCAAGGGTGACTTGAATGAATTTCAAAACTCGAAACTCAAAATCATGCCGTTGATACAATTTTATCAAATTTGAATTGATTTTTGCTTTTGACATGCCATGAAATACAATAATTATTATGTTAGCATTAAAATACTAAGTATAAGTAGTTCTTTCGAATAAGAGACTGACGAAGCGTGTATAAATGTACTAGTTCGATACAGATAAATGACATATCCTACAAATTGATCAACTATTTCGATTAAAGCAGAGAAAAATACCTCATTGTTCACATTTCTGTAGTAAATGGCCTTTCATTGTGGGCCAAATTCGCATGGTTATCTTGCATTATTTCATTCCCTCGTAAACATTTATCAATATGTAGTCCCTGTTTTTCTTGGCGTTATTGTTTTGTATTGTAGAATTTTGCAGTCACAGCATTAAAAGGCATGATTTGTTAATTCGATATTTTGTCTTTATCAATCATACTCAGTTCAAGGTGAACATCTAAAACAAATATAAAGCTTATGCAAATTATTCAAATATCAATTTGACAATTTGCGTTAGCTACATATTAACTTTCTTAAGAATATATATACATATATACAAGAAGTGTTTCGTAAATATACTCTTATTTTTTATTTCAAATTGCAAATTCGTGAAATTAAAGTGCTATTATTATTTGACTAAGTATTCGTTACATGAACATTAACAACAAACTGTTAACAAATTAAATTTGTTTAAAGTATTTTTATTTTTCAACGTAACTGTCGGATATGCGGCCATGTCCCCAACAATATATATTTTCAAACAGTTTGTTCCCTCTCAGTCTTTTACAAAATACTCTCCACAGCGGAACACGATGCACATTTTGCATCTTACACCCATGCATAGTAACCGATTATGTAGGAGTCAGATGGAATCGAATATATCACCGACTGAACTGCATTGAGCAGTTCGTCAAGGTTATCACATTCCTGTCCTCTCAGGGATCTCTTAAGCGTAAGGATGACGACGAAATCGCATGGTGATAAATCAGTGATGTACGAATTGCGGTCTAGGACATCAAAGGAAAGATTGGCTAGCATTTCATCAGTTGCATTTGCACGATGAACGGGTGAATTGTCGTGATGCAAAAGCATATTCGGCTGTTCTGCAGCTCGTTTCTTCCGCATCGGCCTTATAAAATCCCGATTAATGACCTGTGAATAATTGTTCAGTATCCAATATCCAGTATATAACCTGTGTAACTTGTTTAACTTGGTTCAAGTTTCAGACATTAGTGCTAGAAATAAATATTTTATCTATCTTAAAACGTAAGATATGAAATCCTCAGTAGGACCAGGTGAATAAACAAATTCGAATGGTATCAGAACAAAGGTAAACATTAAAGTACCATACTGTTGAATAGACTAGACGGTAAGAAAAAGTCATATTGCCATATAAAGAAGAAATAGTTGATATTTCTGAACTGTAATGACATGAAAATAGAAATAATACTTATGGAAAATGCTGTCAAATAAAAATAGTACTAGTAGCATTTTGCAGAAATAAACAACAAAATACGACATCAAAAGGTAAAATATATGCTGTTAAACTGAAATTGAACTTCAACGGTTGCGTTATGTCTAGTGTATTAAAACATGCGTGACTTGCATTCGTCAACGTGAGGTCCCGACAAATGTCATCCTAGAGACAATTGCCACTGTATACATCAAGGGCTTCCTACAGATTTGCCAAACCAGTTGAATACAGGTCATTACCTGACGGAAATAATTATCAATCGGAAGGTTAAGTTGTCTACCTATGATCCAGTCGTTGGTTAAACCTCCACTCGAATAATGTTATTTTGGCCGCTTGTGAAACAAAGAGTACTGGTCGCTGTTTTTGTTCAAATTGTGGATATATTATGTATTTCAAAGCGGTTATTTAACTAAAACTGACTTATAGTTAAATCCATCTCCTGTTGTTTTCTTTGAATATATATACGCCTTTCGTGTCATTCTACATCTCGATATATAACCATTGCTTACAGAAAATAACTAATTTTATCTTAAGGCCTAATGATCACTTGAGTGCTATCCAATCGGCTTTAATGTGCTTTTTGGTAGGCGCTTCTGAAAAAGTCATATGTTGTGACTTTTATAAAGGAATGTGTAAATCATTTAATATTGTAAAACTTGGTTACGCTATCGGAGCAAAGCACCGTTTTTATTGCACTGAACATTGTATTCAAGATCTCAATACTACAGACGAAATGAAATTAAATCCTTAAATGTAGCAATTTATCCTTGATAAACATTACTAGTTTTTATATAGTATATATGTACTGTGTTGTTTGTGGAGTTTTGTGCTGTTGTTCCATGCTCTTGTTTCTGATGTTTTTGTGTTCTATGTTTGTGGCGTTTACCCTGTGCCATTAAACGGGGTCAATGTTTAAACTTTTGGCTATAGAGCTTGAATCAGTAGTTTTTCATGTAAGTATTGCACCATATTTCAAGTTAACAAGGCAAAGCAAACCCATGCAATTATGCGAAAACATATAACATAAACAAGACATCACAAGCAAAGAAAAAACAATATACCTACAATGCATAACTATAAGCAACTAAAGATGTGTTGATAATTCTGCAAAAACATACGTTAATTAATCATAACTGTAAGGACCGATAGGAAAATTAATGTCATGACTCAATTAACGCTAACAGTCGCTCACGTTAGCAATTTTTTTTGTAGTGTATCCATGTTGCATCATACCGCAAAAACTCAAGCAGCGAACTAATTCGCAAATGTTAAGTGCAAACACCTATAGTTAGCCTTAACTAAACTCAGTGCAGCTTGACTAATGCTGGTTATTCCTCAGATGTTGATTTTACTAGATATGCGAAAAAAAAATGAAATCGTATGGTTATTGTATACAATCATACCTTCAAGCGTGATATCTGTCTTCGTGCTATTGTTACATTGGGTGTTTCTCGTTAAGGGCCTTCCACAATACAAAAGTGTTTGAAGAAGGCAAAAGCAAAATATATCAAAAGTTCATGTTTTCTGGGTTTTTTTTAGAATGATCTTTTTCTGGAGTACATACATCCTTTGCGACATCTTTTGTGGTAATAAGGAGTTGTCCAACTTTTACGACAGGATATCTTATCAGATTTTTGATAAAAAAGCATTTGCTTTTCTTCGGAAATATAAGTATTTATTGTGTCAAAATTCTCCAGACTACCAAATCAAATATTTCTTGTGTCTTGTTTGATGATATAGTTTCAAATGTGAAAGATATTCAATAAGATAGTGAACAATAGTGAATGAAATTTATTTCTTGGATTCAAAAATGCATATATATTTCTTAAAATAGCTTGAATCACCACAAATCCGCAATATATTGTTAAATGGGTAATTTTGACTATATTCACACAAAAACATATTTATTTTGAATAAAGACATTTCTGAAAAAAAATGCAAAAGCTTTTTGATTTAAACTCTGAATAAATCTTCTTACGTCAAATTTGCTCATCTCTTTATTACACCTACATATGTTACAATGAATAAGTATTATGCTTACAATATATTAATATTAAAACTAACTAATGTTTTGGTCCTTCTGTTTGTTTGTTTGTTTTAAAGGAATATATGTGTTTGATGACTTGTTCGTGCTTGTGATAATAATTATAATGTTTCTCTCCATTTTCTTTCTGACAAGATTGTCTAGGATATTTATATTCCAAACCTCCCCTATTCTGTTTCTCTCCTGATGTAAACAACACGATTGACATAACTAATGACGGATTTTGATTTAGTATAAACATATGTTTGTTCTGGGTTTGTTTTGTTTTCCAAAGTCAAGACATCAAATGAGTCCATGTTTTAAAAACCATTGGTCCGCAAGCAATTATTTGCATAAATCTTTTTGAAAGTATGGCATATCTATTAGATTGTGTGCACTATGAAAAAGCTTTATTATTTTTGAAAATCCGGAAAAGAATAATTACATTTTATTGCACTTATTTAAACAGACAAACAACTATTAGCTAGTTATGCCAGAACACAAAACAAAAACAAGAACGTTGCCAATATGTTCTGTTTCGCATGTCAAGAATATTGGCTTTGAGGGGTATAAGACCCCACCTTTTGTAGGTATATGATTAGCATAACAAACTTGAGTTCTGATCATGGGATAATTTAATTATGTTCAAACAATAGTTCAGTAGTAATTGAACATGATGATTCCTTCCATCTTGGAGACAGATTCATCGCAATTCCTGCATACTCAATATTCTTTGTGATGTAATTTGACTTGCAAGATCGTTTCTGTTTAATTGTTTGTCGGTCGGTAAGCTCATACTTTTATTATTTGATACCAAATTGGTTCTTGCAAAAGGGGGATACTTATTGGCATTTGATTATTCTCAGCATAAATGTAATCAGGATCAAAGCATCCACATTTGGGTTAAAATATTAATAAAAATCATACCCAAAATAGGATCAATCTGAGAGGTATCCGCTGGGAACGTTTGTTGTTTTTGTAAGAACAATTCAATATATGGTATATTTGGTCTATACCAGTGAACATTGTATTTCATTATAAATGTTAAAGTATAACATTTACTCTTATTCTTTTTATATCTAAGATTAATGTAGACTGTAGATATTTAATTAAATGACCAATACAAGCTCGGTTTGAATTTCATATGACAAACGGTTTTGCTGACCTAAATGTCATATGAAATTCAAAATGGCAATATTTTTAAATACATACAAAATCCTGAACATTTATGAGGTAAACAATGCGACTAAATCATACTTAAATACACATATGTCTTTACACATACGGAGATCCTTTTTATTGCGCCACTTCATTTCACAATTCTATTGGCAAGAAATCTATATACCGCCAAAAGCATTTTTCTTCTGACTTGATACTTATTAGTTCAACAATTTTATGCACGCCATTTTTGAGATCGTATAATGTTGTCATTAACAATTTCTTTATTGAATTCGTGACATGGAAAGAATACGTAACAATACTTTAATATGGATATGTAGGATATGCTACAAAACACAATAATTTGCCAGAATTATGTTAGATTTGTAGCATTCTTGATACATAATTGAGGAAGAAAAATGACAATGAATGTCCTGTGTGAGAACTCTACCCTTCTCAAACGAGTTATATTTAATGCATGTTCTTACATTTCATTGCGTGCGTCTAAAGTCATTATTTTGTACGGAGCCAAAATTGTCAAACGTACACATTAGTATTTTAAGTAAATATATTTATTATAACGCGTCTTTTGTGGTATGTTTTCGCCTTGACAAAACTATATTAATCGTAACTTAACTATGTGTGAACCAAAATGAAAGGAGCATGATTTACATAAAAGAGAAATAAAGGGGCGTGAGTCAATGATTGACATCGCGAAAAAAGGCGTTGGCATCAAAAAATAAATAATCATACTGGTAGCCAAAATTACCCCAAAAGTAAATTTCCAGTTATCCTCTCGTAAGAACATCCGATTGAACAATGCAATGATTGATTGGTTATGTCCAAATATGTATTGGGATATAATAATGAACTCTTTTCTCTGTCTCGCGTTTGTCTACGATCATACTGTTATTTATTATTTGGTCCTTTGTGAGTATTGCATGTGAAAGGTAGTTTACATTTTTAGGCTGTATTATGACACGTAAATAATGTAACATTTACCCTAGTTGTGAATGCTCAATTTTAATCAAAACTGCTATATCTATACAATGGAAGAAGTGTCTCCTTTCAATGGGTCAGTTTACCAGGATATAGAGCTTTTTCAAGCTATTCAAACACACTTCAATTTCAATCCATAAATTATTGCCTTTTTATCCTGTTGTCATTGATACTCGAAATAACTTTAGACGTAAAAACATCTGCTTAAAATATGATACTATTTCTGTTTAAACATATGCTGACGTTGATACATCTGCTTAAAAGGTATTATGACTTATGTTGAAACATCTGCTCAAAGTATAGAATAACTTACGTTGAAACACATTCTTAAAATATAGTGTTGCTTACATCGGAATAAACTGCTTAAAATACAGCAGAGAAGTGTTTACAGCTTTGTTTCTTCGACCTATCTATTGGTCCATGATTATAATGGGAGTATCCCATCAGAATTATGGAAAAGCAATAATGGTCAATTGGCACCAGACACTAGCACTAAAGTGTTACGGAAATACTGAAGTCATTTCTCATTTTATCCAAAGAAAATCCACATAACATCTAGCATGATACAATTCTTTTTACTTTTTCAAAGCGCATTATTTTTTTTAAATTGTGTTGATAAAACTTATAATATAATATTTTGAATACGCTCGTATAAGTACTTTTCGACACAAATTAAGTAATAACCTTAAAAACAATGATTTGAACTTGTAAGTATATGGTAGATCTCAATATTTGTGTTACAGAAAAAAACGTGCTTACCTGTGTCCTCGACTCGCAAATTTGAAAATTGTCATTTGCCCACAAAAATATAAACACCCAGTATATGATACCTTTTGTTACTGACACTAGTTTAGCAAGAAAGCCTTGGTGTAAACATAGATTGAATGAAATAAACTATGTGTTGATGCGTTCGTCAGAAAACGATTTAAGTAAAAGTAATGAACAGAAAATTCTTAGATTGTCATTGCCCACACAAAATGCAAACACCAATAAGAATTGGAAACAAACAGGATTTATTTTATGATCATTTCCAATATATACTAGGTTATAAATATTGTCCAATACTGTTTACTTAACTCATTGAATTCTTCAGTTGTCGGAGCCGTCAGGTGGTGGATGAAATATTGTCTTCCCTTTTCTCAATGTCACAGTGGTTCCACAGAAGGTAATGATAATTAATTCATATTTTGTCAAATAAAAGCAACTTTTAAAAGTTCTATTTATCATATTAAAATCATCGATATCAGTTTAACTACCATGGCTGCAGATCAAAGTTTTCCGCAAATTCTCAATTTGTTATGTAGAGTATAACTTAACATCAAGAATACGTATCAACAATTATCATAGAAACGTAATCGAATGAAGGAGATACTTTCCAAAGAAGTACTGCACTGTTGACAATATCTCATGGATTTCGAAAACTGTTTGGTATAGGACTAAATAATATATTTTGTGAATACTATCATTCAAATTGTTTAAGATGTAATATGTCGATACATTCCATGCGATTCACCCGTATCCATTTAGTGTTATTACAACCTAAAATATCTCTTTCCGTTTTCAACAGATCAAATGAGATATTGGATGGATCATAAACAACTTTTCTTATGCTTTATTTTCGCTGAAAGGTTTCTACGTAATCAATTCATCATTTTAACGACACCTTTGACGTCAATGTGCTCCAATATTTCAGGGTTCTGTCTTATTCTTTGAGAGGAAGGCCCATCAACAGATGACAGTTTGTCCAGTACTGGCTGATACCGAATGGGGTAAAATTAATTATCGTAATATTCTCGAAAAAAGTATGTGCACAATCGGAAAACGTCTAAACTCATCAGCAACTCTCATTCTAAGGAATATTTCCTAATAACTTGACGCAATTTTCAAAAATGTATTTTACTCTTCTGGAAGAAGTTAAAAAATTGGATGCTCTTTCGTTACCCTTTTTTTTTGTACTGCCAGTGTACAAACCATTCTAATAATACAATGTGCACCAATCAGGGAACATACCATTAAGTCACAGATTTCCCCGGAGTCATTCGGTGTTGAAGAAAGCAGCTATTTCGGAAAATTGCTCACGCGATAGAATAGTATCAAGAAAGAATATGTCAAGAACTAACATTAGATAGGAATGACGTATTTAGGGTCGTAGACACATTCTTTTAAATGTATCAGAGCTGGAAGGTTCCATAAACGAACGGAATGATACAAGTGGATATTTGTTGTACGCATTTATATTCCCACTGTTTCTCATTAACTTTCATACGTTACCGCTAGAAGTATCAACATTCGTTGCATAGACACATTTGTTCATTCTTACTAGTGCTATTACATCATGTATCGATACAAAACTACCTCAATCAAAAACTGTCTGTGCATTATTCTTCAAATTCATACTGCCCATAGTACGTTTTATTCATATGAAGTTCAATTAACCTCCAGTATATATTAACCTCCAACACAAGCTTGTTTAATCCATACACTCAGAAATGTTTCTAGCACGATGCAGATCAAATGTCACTTTCAAAAAACTATCCGTTGTAAAAACAGCAAATTAATTTTAAACAAAACGTTCATTTCAAAACAGGCTGATAAAAAAATACGTTCTTCCTTGCTATAGACGTGTGTCATCGCAATAGAAGTTTATATCATTTTTATAACCCCCTTCGAAGAAGAGGGGTATATTGCTTTGCACATGTCGGTCGATCGGTCGGTAGGTCGGTCGATCGGTCCGTCGCTAGACCAAAGCTTGTCCGAGTGAAAACTCAACAATTTCTGGATGTTTGGTCATCAAACTTAACGAGAAGGTTGGGCCTGACCAGAAGATGATAATCAATAGGGATCATCGGTTCAAAGGTCAAGGTCACAGTGACCTTGAGTGATAAAAAGTTGTCCAAGTGATAACTCAACAATGCCTGCATTCATGGCCCTCAAACTTGACTTGTAGGTTGGCCTGACCAGAAGATGACCCCTATCGATTTTGGGGGTCATCGGGCCAAAGGTCAAGGTCACAGTGACTTTGAATGATAAAATGTTCTCCGAGTAATAACTCGACAATGCCTGCACCCATGGCCCTTAATCTTGACTTGGAGGTTGGGCCTGACCAATAGATGACCCCTATTGATTTTAGTGGTCATTGGGTCAAAGGTCAAGGTCACAGTGACTTTGAAAGTGACAATTCCTGAACCTGAATCAAATTCGACATGAAGGTTGGGTCTGACCAGTAGATGACCCCTATTGATTTTGGGGTTCATCGGGTCAAAGGTCAAGATCACAGTGACCTTTAATTCGAAAACTTTTCAAAGCTTCTCCCAGTGATATCTAAACAATGTCTGGTCCTATGATCATCAAACTTGACGTAGAGGCTGGACCTGACCAGTAGATGATCCCTATTGATTCTAGGAGTCATCGAGTCAAATATGAAGGTCACAGTGGCCTTGAATGCGAAAATGTTGTTCGAATGAAAACTTGACAATGCCTGCACCCATGGCCCGCAAACTTGTTTTTAAGATTGGGCCTAACCTGTAGACGACCCCTTTCGGTTTTAGGGGTCATCGGGTCAAAGGTCAAGGTCATAGTAACCTTGAACGCAAAAAAGCTTGTCTGTGTGATAACTTGCCAATGCCTGCAAACATGGCCCTCAAACTTGACATTTAGGTTTTGGGTGACCAGTTGATGACCCCTATGGATTTTGTGGTCATAAGGGCTATGGTCATGTTCATAACTCATATTCATGATTAAAATTTACCTCATATTCACCTATTCCCTGCTGCTAAGAGGAGACATTTGTGTCTGCAAATATCAGTCAACATCTGAACATGATTAAAAACTGTACCTACTATCCGCACACTTTTAATGGTCATAATAATAATAATAAAACTTCATCAAAGGCATCCAATGTAAATGACAAATCAGCTGTCATTTCGGTCCATGCATATTTCATTCAATTGTCCAAATAATCCTGACAACATGGCGCTTAGGGAGGGGGGCATTATGTCTGACATACATCTCTTGTTGTGTTTATAAAAGTGTTTGTTACACAAAACCTAGCGCACTTTTTCATTCGCGAATAAGGAAGAAACCGTATCAAAAAATGCCGTGTTTACAATGCAACAATGTATATATAAGGATTTGATTTTATTACGGGGCCGTCATGGGAACTAAAATTTTACCCAAAAGCTGGCAGTTTACCCAAGAAACGCTAACGCAAAATAAAACATTATCTATAACATTGTTTAAAATTATTGTTTAATGAGACATTTATTCAATATCTATGTACAATAATTTATACATGCATGAATGTGTGTGTCTGTATTACGGGGTATGCGCATGTAAATACTATTTAAGGGACATACCCATATCCCTTTGTGCCATTACGATATTTTGCAAAATATTTGGTTAAACACCAAAAACAAATTAAAACAACAATAATCAATATTGGTTTCTAGAATCTAAGAAATAACAAAAATCGACAATATGTTCTACAATATTTTACGGACTCTCTCATAACATTCATTTTGAATGTATTGCATGTGTATAATTCATTATGTGCTTAACATCTCAAACAGCCAATAAAACAATTTTATGATGAAATGGTTTCATTCAGTACATATGATTTATATCTAGTAAAAATGTCTTATTTCCGTGGGTTGATGTTTGTAATCTGAATTATCTATACAACATCAACCCTTATTCCAGTTAATATCTTTTGAGTTCAAACCAGAGCAATCGCTTAAAACATCGACATGTCATATATGATTGTGGATCAGTAAATATGACTGAGTGGTTTTCGTTGAAAACATCACTTTCGCATGTGCTAGGGAAATGTGACCGTGTTGAACTTACCAAATACAGGCATACTCCAAATAAAGAGATCTCAAATCACGGATGCATGACGTGATATTGTCAATATAAAGGTGACAAGTGGGATTTCAACATTCTACTGATTTTCACTGCATTAGTCCTATATGATAGAATATTTAGTCAGTCGTATTGGTTTCATAGCCGAATGTCAATAAGTACCTTTGAACAATTCTTTCCGCACAATTGAAGACTGTCAATGATTACAACCGATACCATTTTTTTCTGCGCAAAACATTCTGTAACTGGCTGCAGTTGCAAATAAGTCACGTATACAAATGATACTTCGTCATTGCTTCTGGTAACCAAGCTTGAGACAATGATTTTAGAAAAAAAACTAGACCTGCTTGAACATAAGCTAGTCTTTTAGCAGATTTCCTTAGGGTGTTTAAAATTTGCAAATTTCAACAGCTACCTATAATCGCATAAGGAAAATAATTTTGATTTGATTTCATAATGGTAAAGTTAAGATCGTGACACTAACGGACGGGGGGCGCTGCACTTCAGCCCTCCCCAACCCATCCTTTCACTCCAAGTTAAAAAATTTATATGTGAAAATCGGATACAAATAGTACCCCAAAAGCTCCTCTTCAAACAAAAAGTAGCCATAGATGTCTTGGGGAAGTACCGAAAATATCCCACTTCCAGCATTTCAATGATGAGAATATTATTTGGGGAAGGGGACACATGTATAAAAAGACGCTTACAGGTAGCGCCATCTCAAACGCAAACCTTTTTATCCGACCCTACATAATCTGAAACAATACGAACTAACGACTAAATAAAAGATTCAATTACTATGCTGTTGGCAAAAACTGCTTGAACTCATACCTGTATTTTTTTTCAAAGCTACACTGTAAATCCAGAACAAAGGAGCAGTCACACGGACAAATCAAAGGCACATTCTGCTACCATATAGTTTAAAAGACAGAAAGTTTTTATCGCACACCCATTGCCCAATTGTATGTTTGAACCGTATTTCTCATTTTTGTCGTCGGACACCAAAACAAAACGATGATAAAATTAAAATTCAGTTATCAATATGTCTATAAACAGAGGCATGATAGCATCTTTTTACACGGGAGACAGTTTTGTTACCAAAAGGTGCGATATTGTCCTTCTGTCTTACAAATAAATACAGATTATCACTCGCATATGAGGTCATTCAAGAGTATTTAACTCTTGCAAATTGTCGTCAGAGAAAAGCTTTTCCCTTGGCGCCAGAAGTTAATACTATTCCGCTCCGGCGTGATATTTTCATGTTCATGTTTGCTTAATTCGCAGTTTTGTATTCTGCTTGTTTACGGCCTCGAGATGCAAATGCAATGTGACATTTCAAAAAATGAATAATATGAATACTGTTATTGAAAACACAGGGCAAACCTTTCAACATCAAGCGATAAACCAATTTAATTAACACGTTTGTCTCATACTGTTTTCGAATTATTGATGAGCGTCGATAAATTTATTTGTGTTATTCAACAGCCATCGGTCCTTGAAGTCTTAAATATGAAGTCAGAAAACATTGACATATCAAAAAGGCATGTTCTGTCTTAAAACTCTTATTTTCTGGAAGTTTAATTGAACTCAAATGAAAATGACAAGCACAAAATACCAACCTCAGTACTCAGTATTTTTCTTTTGCATCACGTAACTATGTATATTTCATGCATCCCTGTAGTTCGAGTGATGTCTTATCTCATTTACTCGATGTTGGATGTTTCCCTTTCCCTTTTTTTATATCCGTGTCACGTAGATAGCCATTATGTCTGTGTCAGAATCATACACTTAAAGACAAAAGACAGTGTTTCTGCTCGTTATATCCAGGTCATGATTGTTAAATTGATTGCACTAGTAACGCCAGAGTTATTCTCTTTTTACATTGAAAAATAGTTTGCTTATTTCTTTCCGGATATTCTGATCAGACAAAGTTCTAACTTCCAATAAAATTTTGTTGGTAAGTCGTCATATTTTCTGATAATTAATAGGCAATTTGCAAACGTTATTTTCCTATTCTCGAATTAATTTATATTGACCTCTTGGCCAGGTTTAATCTGTTTAATTTGGAATTTTGCAAACGCCGTTCATTTGATCTTCGTTAGTGCCCTTTTGACCTTATAAGTTTAAATTCCATTGCGTTTATAATGCCAATTTTTCTAACACCAATGCTCAATAATGTAAGGGTATAATAATTAATACTCAATGTCTGTTAAGGATAATCCTGAAGTAATAAGTAGTCCATTTTCTGAAAGGAATTTTGATTAAAGGACTGTAATTGCATGCCATATTGTTGTAGTATGTATTCTCTCATTTTTTAACAGATGTAATTTTAATTAGGTCATTCATAATATCATAATCATCAACTCGGTCTCCGGTATTTGTTACATCGATTAATGTATTTTTACTACAGTACAATATAAATGATAGTCATTTAAGCTGTGTCTTTGATGAATATGAATTTTATTTATCATAACTGTTCCTGCATATGTCTCAATGCTAGCCCCAAACACAAAATAACTTTATTGCAGAAATGCCGTGTACCATAATGGCATTCCTTTTAATGACATGCAAATTTGCGCCATAAAGGGATTTTGCTAAACACATTGTCTACTAACAAAACAATCTAGCTTATTAGGAAGTAAATTGTCTTGTCATGATGTCAAATTCATTAAGTGTTAGAGAATATGTAACCAACGCGAAATGATTTAGTCATACTAAAAACATTGACTTAAGATGATCAGTCATTCGCAGTACTCAAACAAGGTAAAAACTATGTTTTAAACACAAATGTCTGCACCGTCTATTCATTACATAAAATTATTCGTGCATAGGTAAAATAGAGGTATCAGAGAGAGATTAATTGTTAAATATAAGGTGTGAATTGTTCATGTTTCATTAAAAAAAGAAAAAAACACACATACGCTGCATGTAAAAATGTCATTATCTGTCAAGTTATTGGTATATCGGATGGAAGCAAAGTTTGCATATGACAAGCGATAATAAAATGATAATACACATGAAGCTTAGGGACAAATCAATCATTCGAGCTTCCTTTATTGACCAAAAAACGCACATTGAGTTAAACAACGTTGCAATACCCAGACTACACTACTTATACTGATCTATCGTTGCGTAGGATGAGTATTAGAACTCAATTTAACCAATGGTTTTAGCATAATTGTCTATGTAGATCTTTACTGGTCATTCTTATTTCTCTAAACTAGATATTGATTGACGAGAAAATACAATGCCTGGCCTTACAAAGTCACCATTCTCATCTCTCTCTACGAAAATGCATTAAAAACGTAATGTTAAAAAAATTACACTATTCATTAAGCATTTCTTCAATTCACTTGTTATGTAAATTAAGAATAATTTACGAAAACAATATACTTATGCTTTAAGGAACCCACATAAATGATGTTCACACTTCCAGTAGAGAAATCCAACGCTTTCAAAAGTTATCAAATAACATAATTTAAAATAATAATCAAATCAATAGACACGTTAAACTGAGGATAATTATTGTATTGGAACACTCAATTAAATAAAACATGCTCGTTTAATGCTCTGTTTACGAAATGGTATTCATCTTCCAGATCCTAATAACAATAATGACAAACGAAAGAAGGAGTACATTTTGATTAAGATTAACGAGAGAATGAAGGAAACCAAGATAAATATGCCAATTGTGCGCACTACGAAAGACCACCTACTACAGAAATTTTATCGTGTGAAAAATGAGGTTTGTTGTTATCTGCTTTTCTTAAATAAGTAAATTAAGTTATCTCTGACTTAAAAAAGGATATGCCATCATATGTATAGACGAATCGCATGCAAACGTGCTTCGTTATCCTCTATTAAAATATATTAGAAGGAATTACCATTTTTATGTCATAGTTAATGTTCATGATGGCATGTTAACTCATCAACGTTCAGATTATGTTTTAAACAGTACAAACATATGTTTATATTATCCATTAGATTTATATGATAGAACATCAAACCAATGACAATCGACTGTACTAGCAAATACTAAAAGTGTTACTTGCTCATGATTTCGTAGAATCTCGCAAAAGGCAAGGGTTTCTGTACATATACAAGGAGTCGAAACTTCAGGGAGAATTTTGCAGCGTTTGGCTGGGGTATTGTACACATTTATAATTTCTTGTTTGTTCTGCTTCAATCCGGTTATTCTACTTTTCTGATTGTATGTCTGAAAGGAATCTATGTGTATGACATATTCGTGCTTGTGATAATTGTCAAAATTTTGCTTTCCATTTTCTTTCTGACAATATTTCTAGGATATTTCTATTCAAAACCATCCCTATTCTGTTTCTTTCCTGATGTAAACAACGCGATTGACATAACCAATGATAGATTTTGTTTTAGTATCAACATATTTTTTTCTTAGGCTTTGTTTTAGTTCCTCACTGTCAAAAGTCATAAACGTCAAATGAGTCCATGTTTTGACAAACCTTAGCCGGTAAGCAATTGTTTGCATGAATCCTTTTGAAAGTATGGCATATTTATTAGATTGTATGCACGATCAATCGGAGAGGCATCTGCTGGGAACGTTTATTGTTTTTGTAAGTACAAAACAATATATGGTAAACTTGGTTAGATCGTGCGAATCTGATTGGTTGAAGTCTGGTCCGCAAACAGTGTTTATAATACTCAATTTTACGTTAAGACTAGTGAAAATGCTGTTTTATTATAAATGTTTAGGTATAACTTTCACCCATTTCTTTTATGTTTAAGATTAATTTCGACTGTAGATAATTCATAAAATGACTAATACCAGCTCGGTTTGAATGTTTTACAATCGGTTTTGCTGACCTAGATATCCGATTCAATTCAAAATGGCATACTTTTCCAAATATTTTGAAATACAGATCGAATTTGCGAGATAAACAATGCAGCTAATTCATTTATTAAAGTACATATGTCTTTAAACATATATAAACCCCTTTTATTGAGCCAAATCATGACACAATTCTATTGGCTTGAAATCGTTAATACCGCCAAGAGTTCTTTTCTTGTGACTTGATACTCATTAGTTCAACAACTTAGAGCACGCCATGTTTGCGATCTAATAATGTTGGCATTAGTCTTTTCTTTATTGAATTCAATACAAGCAAAGCATGCGTAACAGTACTTGACGATGGATATGTAGAATATGCTACGAAACACAATAATTGGCCATAATTACGTTCATTTTAAGGTGTCTGTGTATAATATTGAGAACGTAAATGCCATTGGAGATCTCTTGTCAGAACAATACTTCTTGGAATCAAAGTAGTATATAAGTCACGTTATTGCAATACGATGCTTAAGTCTAAGTCTAGTCTAACGGCATAACCAAGGCCGTCAAACCTACTCATTGGATTCTAGTTCGCATACATATGACATGTGGAATGCTAAATTAAATGTTTACCAAATATTTGAAATATTTGAAATATTTACTAAATTCTAAATACTATGTTAATGATCATAAGTGTAAATTAAATGCTTGTTTAATTCTTATCAAACATATGGATATGTAAATTGTGCCATTTTTTACAATCCTCTATCGGCTACAAATCGTTCATCCCGACAAGAGTGTTTTCCTTGTAACATAATATCAATTAGCTACATTATATAGAGCACGCCATTTGTGAGATCTGATAATGCTGTCATTAATCTTTTTCTTTATAGAATTCTTGTCACGGAAATAATGATAAAAGATAATAAAGGATTTGTAACGGGAAGACAATAACTGGCCAGAATTATGTTAGATATGAAGCAGGCTTGGTACATAATTGAGGAAGAGAATGACAATGAACGTGCTTTGTCAGAACTCTGCCATTTTCAAATGAGTTGTACAAAATGCATGTTCTTGCATTTCGTTGCGTGAGTCTAAAATTATAACATTGAACGGAGCCAAAATTGTGAAACGTACTCATTTGTATTTTAAGTAAATATATTTATTATAAAGCACGTCTTTTGTGGTATGTGTTCGACTTTAAAACACTATATTAACCGTTACTTAACTATGTGCGTACCAAAATGAAAGGAGCATGATTTACATACAACAGAAATAAAAGGGCGTGAGTTAATGATTGTCGTCGCGAAAACAGACGTTGGTATCAAAAATAATAATCATACTGGTAGCAAACATTACCCCAGAAGTAATTTTCCAGTTTTCTGCTCGCAATCAAACAGGATTTATCTTCTAATATTTTTCATTGTTGAAAGTATTAACCCACTGTATTCTTCAGCTGTCGGAACCGTCAAGTGGTGCATGAAATATTGTCTTTCCTTTTCTCAACGTTACAGTGGTTCCGCAGAAGGTAATAATACTTAATTTTTATTGTGTCAAATTGAAGGTTCATTTTATCAAATCAAACTTAACGATATCAGTAAACAGTTTAACAACCATGCCTGCAGATCAAAGTTTCAACAACTACTCGATTTCTTATGTAGAATATAACATTAGGAACACATATAATCAATAATCATAGAAGCGAAATCAAAAGTATAAGATACTTTCCACGTAAATACTGCACCGTTGACAACATCTCCTTGTTCGAATTGTCTGTAAATGACCTCCTTTTCTATATAATTAGTAAATAAAAAACTCTCACATGCACATCGATATACTAAATGTAATACACCAGTTTCCATTAAGTGTAACTGCATCCTGAAATGTCCGTTTCCATCTTAAACAATTAAATTAGATATTGGATGAATCATAAACCATCCTTATGCTTTTATTTTCATCATAAAGTGACTTGTGACGTCAATGATGTTCCAACATTTCAGGGTTCTGTCTTATTCTTTGAGAGGAAGGCCCATCGACAGATGACAGTTTGTCCAGTCCTGGCTGATACCGAATGGGGTAAAAATAATTATCGTAATATTCTAGAAAAAAAGTATGTACACACTCAGAAAACTTTTAAACTGATCAGCAACTCTCATTGAAAGAAGTATTTCCTTATTACATGACACAAGTGTGAAAAATTTATTTTACTCGTCTTGAAGAAGTTAAAAAATTGTATGCTATTTCGTTACCATTTCTTTTTTTTACTACCAATGAACAATACATTCTAGTAATACAATGTGTGCCAATCAGGGAACATACCATTACGTCACAGATTTCCCTGGAGTCATTCGGTGTTGAGGAAAGCAGCTCTTTCGGAAAATTACTCACGCGACAGAATGGTATCAGGATCTAATATTTCAAGAACAACTTACATTAGATTGGAGGGACGTAGACACATCCTTATAAATGTATGTGAGCTAGAACGTTCCATAAACGAACGGAATGATACAAGTGAAACTTTTTTGTTATACGCATAAACATTCCCACTGTTTCTCGGTACATACGTTACCGCTAGAAGTATCAAAATTGCTTTGACTAAACACGTATGTCCATTCTTACTAGTTTTATTACATCATGTATAGATATAATCTGACCTAAATCAAAAACTATTTGTGCACTATTCTTCAAATTCATACTCTTCATAGTATTTTTATTGATAAGAGTTCATTTATTGTAAGTGTAATTACATGATAATATAGATATTAGAATAGCCAGATATATTTACCTCCAACACAAGTTTGTTTTATTCATACAGTCTGGAATGTTTCTTGCACGATGCAGCTCAAATGTCACTTTCAAATATCTATGCGTTAAGAAAACAGCAAATTAGTTTTGAACAAAACGTTCATTTCTGAAAGGGCTGCCATAAATTACGTTCTTCATAGCTACAGAGGTAGGTGTCATCGCAATAGAAGATTATATTCTTTTTGTGAATATAAAAGTCTATGCTACACAAAAACCTAGCGTACTATTCCATTCGCAGAAAGGAAGGAACCATATCGCAAAAGGGCGTGTTTACAATGAAATAATGCATGCATGTATTTTGAAATCATTACGAGGGTCTTCATGCGATCTTTCATTTGATTGGTGAAACTGGCAGTTCACCTAGGAAACGCTTACGCAAAATACAACATTATCTATAACTTTGTTAAGACAATGTTTGAAATACAGCTCTTACTTAACATTTTACAATGTTTGTTATTATAACAAGCATTTCGTCCACATGTAAAAGTGAAGTCTTTTTAAAGCAACCGAACATTTTTTTATACTATGAAGTAATGTGTTTTTCAGTGGGAATATACCATTTACAAGACCAGATGTACACCGACGTTTGCTATTCTGATGTCATGAAAAGGCCCAAGCGTTCTTAGGGGTGTTAAATGTTGAATCTTTAGAACTCGGATTGTTTTGTTTATTCTAAAACTGTTCTGCAGTGAATGAAGTGTAAATGTGTAGTTTGTATGTGTGTTATACTAATGGTAGCTTTATTAATGTGTGTAACTGAATATTGATTGATTTAGTGTTTGATTAAAATTATTGTTAATAAGGCATTTATTCAATATCTATGTACAATAATTGATACATGCATGTATGTGTTTGTCTGTATTATGGGGTGTGCGCATGTAAATGCTATTTAAGGGACATACCCATATCCCTTTGTGCCATAACGAAATTTTGCCAAATATTTGGTTAAACACCAAAAACAAACTACAATAATCAATATTGATTTCTAGAACCTAAGCAATAACAAAAATCGACAATATGTTCCACTTATTTTACAGACTCCCTCACAACATTCATTATGAATGTATTGCATGTGTATAATTGAGTATGTGCTTAACATCTCAAACGGCCAATAAAACAATTGTATGATGAAATGGTTTCATTCAGTATATATGATTTAAATCGAAATAAAATATCATATTTCCGTTTGTTAATGTTAATGATCTGAATGATCTATGCATCATCAACCCTTGTTCCACTTAACATTACATTTGTTTCAAAACAAAGCAATCGCTTAAGACATGGACATGCCATATATGTTTGATTTTCTTGTGCTTTTTAAATGACGTTAGTTAAGGTACTTCGTCTCTAGCACAACATCCGTATCTGACTGAGACTTTTTTTGTCGTTCGGGATCAGTAAATATGACTGAGTGGTTTTCGTTGAAAATATTGCTTAAGCCTGTGCTGACGAAATGTGACAGTGTTGAACTTACCAAGTACAGGCATAAGGTAAACAAAGGGTTATCAAATCACGGCCGCCACATTCCTACCCAATATAGATGCTTTTCCATGTAAGGAGATGGGATAGATCTCTGGGGATAGATTGCTAAAAGCCAATAATCTCTGCTACTGCTTCAATGTCACATTCGGTTTTCCCGCAAAGTGTATGGGTTTACCTTGCCTCGTGTGCTTGATTATAGCGCGAATTATGTTTTCGAAGTCATTTTTATGTAATTAAAGATTTTTAAGCAATAACATGTAAATGAAGTTTGGTGTACTATTTAATGTCAAATCATCCTTTATGGTAAACGGCAATTCGTAACTTTGCAACTTTCTTTTTTTATAAATCTATGGTACTATATACACTTAACACACAATTGACGACCTTTTATGAACTTAAGCTGTCGTCTGCATATTAAACATTCATCAAATTATTTATTTTTTCTAAACAGTTTGCATGCATCCCGATCACAAAATATTTTTTAGGTGTTACATTCAAATCAACTTGAAAGGATATACCTCGTTGCAAGTAATTACTCTCTCGATTAACTATGGCGTATTCTAGTTATTTTTTTTTTATATTGTAAGCTATGAAAAAATTGTCAACAGTTAGATGACCTAAATCAATCCCACATACAAGACTACTGCATGACGAGAAACAGCTGAATTCACCCAACTCACGCGAGTTTAACATATAGTAGATGTATGAAGTGATATTGTCAGTATAACATTGGGATTTCAACATTCCATTCATTTCCACTGCTATAGTCCTGATATAATATTTAGTTAGTCGTATTTTTATACCTGAGTGTCAATGATTACCTTTGAACAATTATTTTCCGCACACTTGTGGAGTGTCAATGATTAAAACAGATACCCTTTTTTTCTGCGCAAAACATTATGTAACTGGCTGTAGTTGCAAATAAGTCACGTGGTCAGATGGTACTTTGTCGTTGCTTCTGTTAACCAAGCTTTATAAAATGATTTTAGAAAACAAACTATACCTTCTCCAAAATGAGCTTGTCTTTTAGCAGATTTACTTAAGGTGGGATGATGTTTCCAACTTTCAACAGCTGCCTTTAATCGCACAAGGAAACAAGTTCTGATTTGATTTTATCATGGTAAAGTTAAGATCGTAACATCATCGGATTGGGGGGCTGCATTTCCCGCCTTACCCTATCTCTCTTTTTACTCCAAGTTAAAAATTTATATGTCTAAAATAGTACCACCAAAGCACCTCTTCAAGAAAAAATAGCCATAATTGTCTTGGGGAAATACCGAAAAATTGCTTCCTGCATTTTAATGATGTACATAAGATCTGGGGAGGGGACACATGTCCAAAAAGACGCTTACAGGAAGCGCCCTTTTTACGCCATTCTTTTTATCCGACCCTGCATCATCTGAAGCAATACGAATCAACGATTAAATAAAATACTCAATTACTCAGTTGTTGACAAAAAACTGCTGGAACTCATACATGTATCTTTTTTAAGAGCTACATTTTAAAGGCAGAAGAAGAGAACAGTCACAGGGACAATTAAAAGGCACATTTTGCTTTCATATACTTTAAAAGACAGAAAGTTTTTATCGCATATCCATTGCCTACTGACCAGAATGCTTTTAAATAAGAATGCTTAACAAAGTGTATGTTTGAATCGTATTTCTCTTTGTTTTGCGTCAGACACCAAAACAAAACGACGATAATAATTCGGTAAATTATCAACATGGCTATAAACAGACGACAGCATTTTTTAACACGGTAGACAGCATTGTTACCAAAACGAGCGATTTTTTTCTTCTGTCTAACAAAAAATATAAAGAGTATCACTCTTATATGAGGTAATTCAAGAGTAGTAAACTCTTGCAAATTGTCGTTAGACAAAAACAGCTTTTCCCTTGGCGCCAAAAGTTAAAACTATTCCGCTCCGGCGTGATTTTTTCCTGTTCATGTTTGCATAATTCGTAGTTTTGTATGCTGCTTGTTTACGGCCGTGAGATGTAAATGCTATGTTAACATTTCAAAATTAGAATAACATAAATATTGTTATTGAATACACAGGACAAAGACCTTTCAACATCAAACGATAAACCAATTTAACGGACACGTTTGTCTCATATTGTTTTCGAAATCTTGATGAGCGCCGATAAATTTATTTGTGTGATTCAACAGCCAACTGTCCTTGAAGTCTTAATATGTTTCCATTTATGCCATTATGTGTCTCACGCCCGAGTTTTTCTCCTTTTATATTGAAATATAGTTTGCTTATTACTTTCCGGTTATTCTGATCAGTTCTAACTTCCAATACAATTTCGTACTTAATACATTACTAGTTGAATTTCATTTAGTTTGAGAAATGAATGTCGCTCTTGACAGACGACACATCCAATTATGCGGAAGTTTAAATTGGTATGAAGTCATATTTTCTGATAATTAAAAGGCAACTTGCATATGTTGTTTCTTCTATAATGGAATAAATTTATTTTGATCTATTGGCCAGTTTTTATCTGTTGAATATGGAATTTTGCAAACGCCATTTATTTGATCTTCGCAAGTGCCCTTTCGACCTTATAAGTTTGAATTCCATTGCGTCTATAATGCCATTTTTTCCAACACCAATGCTCAATAATGTAAGGGTATAATCAATTAATCAATTAATACTCAATTTCTGTTAAAGATAATCCTGAAGTAATTAGTAGTCTATATTTCTGACAGGATTTTTTAGTTAAGGACTGCAACTGCGTGCCATATTGTAGAAGTATGTAGTCTCGCACCCTGGTCTGCCGCCCCCGCTTACCCCACCCTCGATTTTTTTTATTCCGGATTTCACCGCCAATACACCCGCATTGACATTCTTCAGCACTTGGGATAGTGCCCGGAGCAGTTTACGCGCAGCATTGCGACCGAGCACCGCATTGCACCATGGTCTGCCGCCCCCGATTACCCCACCCGCCATTTTTTTATTCCGGATTTCACCGCAAAAACACCCGCATTGGCATTCTACAGCACTTGGAATAGTGCCCGGAGCAGTTTACGCGCAACATTGCGACCGAGCACCGCATTGCACCATGGTCTGCCGCCCCCGCTTACCCCACCCTCGATTTTTTTATTCCGGATTTCACCGCCAATACACCCGCATTGGACTTCTACAGCACTTGGGATAGTGCCCGGAGCAGTTTACGCGCTGCATTGCGACCGAGCACCGCATTGCACCCTGGTCTGCCGCCCCCGATTACCACACCCTCCATTTTTTTATTCCGGATTTCACCGCCAATACACCCGCATTGGCATTCTACAGCACTTGGGGTAGTGCCCGGAGCAGTTTACGCGCTGCATTGCGACCGAGCACCGCATTGCACCCTGGTCTGCCGCCCCCGCTTACCCCACCCACCATTTTTTTATTCCGGATTTCACCGCCAATACACCCGCATTGGCATTCTACAGCACTTGGGATAGTGCCCGGAGCAGTTTACGCGCAGCATTGCGACCGAGCACCGCATTGCACCCTGGTCTGCCGCCCACGCTTGCCCCACCCTTCATTTTTTTTATTCCGTATTTCACCGCCAATACACCCGCATTGGCATTCTACAGCACCTGGGATAGTGCCCGGAGCAGTTTACGCGCAGCATTGCGAACGAGCACCGCATTGCACCCTGGTCTGCCGCCCCCGCTTACCCCACCTTCCATTTTTTTTTTATTCCGGATTTCACCGCAAATACACCCGCATTGGCATTCTACAGCACTTGGGATAGTGCCCGGAGCAGTTTACGCGCAGCATTGCGACCGAGCACCGCATTGCACCCTGGTCTGCCGCCCCCGCTTACCCCACCCTCCATTTTCTTTTATTGCGGATTTCACCGCAAATACACCCGCATTGGCATTCTACAGCACTTGGGATAATGTCCTGAGCAGTTTACGCGCAACATTGCGACCGAGCACCGCATTGCACCCTGGTCTGCCGCCCCCGCTTACCCCACCCTCCATTTTTTTTATTCCGGATTTCACCGCCAATACACCCGCATTGGACTTCTACAGCACTTGGGATAGTGCCCGGAGCAGTTTACGCGCAACATTGCGACCGAGCACCGCATTGCACCCTGGTCTGCCGCCCCCGCTTACCCCGCCCTCCATTTTTTTGTTCCGGATTTCACCGCCAATACACCTGCATTGGCATTCTACAGTACTTGGGATAGTGCCCGGAGCAGTTTACGCGCAGCATTGCGACCGAGCACCTCATTGCACCCTGGTCTGCAGCCCCCGCTTACCCCACCCTCCATCTTTTTTTATTCCGGATTTCACCGCCAATACACCTGCATTGGCATTCTACAACACTTGGGTTAGTGCCCGGAGCAGTTTACGCACAGCATTGCGACCGAGCACCGCATTGCACCCTGCTCTGCCGCCCCCGCTTACCCCACCCTACATTTTTTTATTCCGGATTTCACTGCCAATACACCCGCATTGGCATTCTACAGCACTTGGGATAGTGCCCGGAGCAGTTTACGCGCAGCATTGCGACCGAGCACCGCATTGCACCCTGGTCTGCCGCCCCCGCTTACCCCACCCTTCATTTTTTTATTCCGGATTTCACCGCCAATACACCCGCATTGGCATTCTACAGCACTTGGGAAAGTGCCCGGAGCAGTTTACGCGCAGCATTGCGACCGAGCACCGCATTGCACCCTGGTCTGCCGCCCACGCTTGCCCCACCCTTCATTTTTTTTATTCCGTATTTCACCGCCAATACACCCGCATTGGCATTCTACAGCACCTGGGATAGTGCCCGGAGCAGTTTACGCGCAGCATTGCGAACGAGCACCGCATTGCACCCTGGTCTGCCGCCCCCGCTTACCCCACCTTCCATTTTTTTTTATTCCGGATTTCACCGCAAATACACCCGCATTGGCATTCTACAGCACTTGGGATAGTGCCCGGAGCAGTTTACGCGCAGCATTGCGACCGAGCACCGCATTGCACCCTGGTCTGCCGCCCCCGCTTACCCCACCCTCCATTTTCTTTTATTGCGGATTTCACCGCAAATACACCCGCATTGGCATTCTACAGCACTTGGGATAATGCCCGGAGCAGTTTACGCGCAACATTGCGACCGAGCACCGCATTGCACCCTGGTCTGCCGCCCCCGCTTACCCCACCCTCCATTTTTTTTATTCCGGATTTCACCGCCAATACACCCGCATTGGACTTCTACAGCACTTGGGATAGTGCCCGGAGCAGTTTACGCGCAGCATTGCGACCGAGCACCGCATTGCACCCTGGTCTGCCGCCCCCGCTTACCCCGCCCTCCATTTTTTTATTCCGGATTTCACCGCCAATACACCTGCATTGGCATTCTACAGTACTTGGGATAGTGCCCGGAGCAGTTTACGCGCAGCATTGCGACCGAGCACCGCATTGCACCCTGGTCTGCCGCCCCCGCTTACCCCACCCTCCATTTTTTTTTATTCATGATTTCACCGCCAATACACCCGCATTGGCATTCTACAACACTTGGGATAGTGCCCAGAGCAGTTTACGCGCAACATTGCGACCGAGCACCGCATTGCACCCTGGTCTGCCGACCCCGCTTACCCCACCCTCCATTTTTGTTATTCCGGATTTCACCGCCAATACACCCGCATTGGCATTCTACAGCACTTGGGATAGTGCCCGGAGCAGTTTACGCGCAGCATTGCGACCGAGCACCGCATTGCACCCTGGTCTGCCGCCCCTGCTTACCCCACCCTCCATTTTCTTTTATTGCGGATTTCACCGCCAATACACCCGCATTGGCATTCTATTGCACTTGGGATAGTGCCCGGAGCAGTTTACGCGCAGCATTGCGACCGAGCACCGCATTGCACCCTGGTCTGCCGCCCCCGATTACCCCACCCTCCATTTTTTTATTCCGGATTTTACCGCCAATACACCCGCATTGGCATTCTACAGCACTTGGGATAGTGCCCGGAGCAGTTTACGCGCAACATTGCGACCGAGCACCGCATTGCACCCTGGTCTGCCGCCCCCGCTTACCCCACCCTCCATTTTTGTTATTCCGGATTTCACCGCCAATACACCCGCATTGGCATTCTACAGCACCTGGGATAGTGCCCGGAGCAGTTTACGCGCAGCATTGCGACCGAGCACCGCATTGCACCCTGGTCTGCCGCCCCCGCTTACCCCATCCTCCATTTTCTTTTATTGCGGATTTCACCGCCAATATACCCGCATCGGCATTCTACAGCACTTGGGATAGTGCCCGGAGCAGTTTACGCGCAGCATTAAGACCGAGCACCGCATTGCACCCCGGTCTGCCGCCCCCGCTTACCCCACCCTCCATTTTTTTATTCCGGATTTCACCGACAATACACCCGCATTGGCATTATAAAGCACTTGGGATAGTGCCCGGAGCAGTTTACGCGCAGCATTGCGACCGAGCACCGCATTGCACCCTGGTCTGCCGACCCCGCTTACCCCACCCTCCATTTTTTTATTCCGGATTTCACCGCCAATACATCCGCATTGGCTTTCTACAGCACTTGGGATAGTGCCCGGAGCAGATTACGCGCAGCATTGCGACCGAGCACCGCATTGCACCCTGGTCTGTCGCCCCCGCTTACCCCACCCTCCATTTTTTTATTCCGGATTTCACCGCCAATACACACGGATTGGCATTCTACAGCACTTGGGATAGTGCCCGGAGCAAATTACGCGCAGCATTGCGACCGAGCACCGCATTGCACCCTGGTCTGCCGCCCCCGCTTACCCCACCCATCATTTTTTTATTCCGGATTTCACCGCCAATACACCCGCATTGGCATTCTACAGCACTTGGGATAGTGCCCGGAGCAGTTTACGCGCAGCGTTGCGACCGAGCACCGCATTGCACCCTGGTCTGCCGCCCACGCTTGCCCCACCCTTCATTTTTTTTATTCCGTATTTCACCGCCAATACACCCGCATTGGCATTCTACAGCACCTGGGATAGTGCCCGGAGCAGTTTACGCGCAGCATTGCGAACGAGCACCGCATTGCACCCTGGTCTGCCGCCCCCGCTTACCCCACCCTCCATTTTTTTTTATTCCGGATTTCACCGCAAATACACCCGCATTGGCATTCTACAGCACTTGGGATAGTGCCCGGAGCAGTTTACGCGCAGCATTGCGACCGAGCACCGCATTGCACCCTGGTCTGCCGCCCCCGCTTACCCCACCCTCCATTTTCTTTTATTGCGGATTTCACCGCAAATACACCCGCATTGGCATTCTACAGCACTTGGGATAATGTCCTGAGCAGTTTACGCGCAACATTGCGACCGAGCACCGCATTGCACCCTGGTCTGCCGCCCCCGCTTACCCCACCCTCCATTTTTTTTATTCCGGATTTCACCGCCAATACACCCGCATTGGACTTCTACAGCACTTGGGATAGTGCCCGGAGCAGTTTACGCGCAACATTGCGACCGAGCACCGCATTGCACCCTGGTCTGCCGCCCCCGCTTACCCCGCCCTCCATCTTTTTTATTCCGGATTTCACCGCCAATACACCTGCATTGGCATTCTACAACACTTGGGTTAGTGCCCGGAGCAGTTTACGCACAGCATTGCGACCGAGCACCGCATTGCACCCTGGTCTGCCGCCCCCGCTTACCCCACCCTACATTTTTTTATTCCGGATTTCACTGCCAATACACCCGCATTGGCATTCTACAGCACTTGGGATAGTGCCCGGAGCAGTTTACGCGCAGCATTGCGACCGAGCACCGCATTGCACCCTGGTCTGCCGCCCCCGCTTACCCCACCCTTCATTTTTTTATTCCGGATTTCACCGCCAATACACCCGCATTGGCATTCTACAGCACTTGGGAAAGTGCCCGGAGCAGTTTACGCGCAGCATTGCGACCGAGCACCGCATTGCACCCTGGTCTGCCGCCCACGCTTGCCCCACCCTTCATTTTTTTTATTCCGTATTTCACCGCCAATACACCCGCATTGGCATTCTACAGCACCTGGGATAGTGCCCGGAGCAGTTTACGCGCAGCATTGCGAACGAGCACCGCATTGCACCCTGGTCTGCCGCCCCCGCTTACCCCACCCTCCATTTTTTTTTATTCCGGATTTCACCGCAAATACACCCGCATTGGCATTCTACAGCACTTGGGATAGTGCCCGGAGCAGTTTACGCGCAGCATTGCGACCGAGCACCGCATTGCACCCTGGTCTGCCGCCCCCGCTTACCCCACCCTCCATTTTCTTTTATTGCGGATTTCACCGCAAATACACCCGCATTGGCATTCTACAGCACTTGGGATAATGCCCGGAGCAGTTTACGCGCAACATTGCGACCGAGCACCGCATTGCACCCTGGTCTGCCGCCCCCGCTTACCCCACCCTCCATTTTTTTTATTCCGGATTTCACCGCCAATACACCCGCATTGGACTTCTACAGCACTTGGGATAGTGCCCGGAGCAGTTTACGCGCAGCATTGCGACCGAGCACCGCATTGCACCCTGGTCTGCCGCCCCCGCTTACCCCGCCCTCCATTTTTTTATTCCGGATTTCACCGCCAATACACCTGCATTGGCATTCTACAGCACTTGGGATAGTGCCCGGAGCAGTTTACGCGCAGCATTGCGACCGAGCACCGCATTGCACCCTGGTCTGCCGCCCCCGCTTACCCCACCCTCCATTTTTTTTATTCATGATTTCACCGCCAATACACCCGCATTGGCATTCTACAACACTTGGGATAGTGCCCAGAGCAGTTTACGCGCAACATTGCGACCGAGCACCGCATTGCACCCTGGTCTGCCGACCCCGCTTACCCCACCCTCCATTTTTGTTATTCCGGATTTCACCGCCAATACACCCGCATTGGCATTCTACAGCACTTTGGATAGTGCCCGGAGCAGTTTACGCGCAGCATTGCGACCGAGCACCGCATTGCACCCTGGTCTGCCGCCCCCGCTTACCCCACCCTCCATTTTCTTTTATTGCGGATTTCACCGCCAATACACCCGCATTGGCATTCTATTGCACTTGGGATAGTGCCCGGAGCAGTTTACGCGCAGCATTGCGACCGAGCACCGCATTGCACCCTGGTCTGCCGCCCCCGCTTACCCCACCCTTCATTTTTTTATTCCGGATTTCACCGACAATACACCCGCATTGGCATTATACAGCACTTGGGATAGTGCCCGGAGCAGTTTACGCGCAGCATTGCGACCGAGCACCGCATTGCACCCTGGTCTGCCGACCCCGCTTACCCCACCCTCCATTTTTTTATTCCGGATTTCACCGCCAATACATCCGCATTGGCTTTCTACAGCACTTGGGATAGTGCCCGGAGCAGATTACGCGCAGCATTGCGACCGAGCACCGCATTGCACCCTGGTCTGTCGCCCCCGCTTACCCCACCCTCCATTTTTTTATTCCGGATTTCACCGCCAATACACACGGATTGGCATTCTACAGCACTTGGGATAGTGCCCGGAGCAGTTTACGCGCAGCGTTGCGACCGAGCACCGCATTGCACCCTGGTCTGCCGCCCACGCTTGCCCCACCCTTCATTTTTTTTATTCCGTATTTCACCGCCAATACACCCGCATTGGCATTCTACAGCACCTGGGATAGTGCCCGGAGCAGTTTACGCGCAGCATTGCGAACGAGCACCGCATTGCACCCTGGTCTGCCGCCCCCGCTTACCCCACCTTCCATTTTTTTTTTATTCCGGATTTCACCGCAAATACACCCGCATTGGCATTCTACAGCACCTGGGATAGTGCCCGGAGCAGTTTACGCGCAGCATTGCGAACGAGCACCGCATTGCACCCTGGTCTGCCGCCCCCGCTTACCCCACCTTCCATTTTTTTTTTATTCCGGATTTCACCGCAAATACACCCGCATTGGCATTCTACAGCACTTGGGATAGTGCCCGGAGCAGTTTACGCGCAGCATTGCGACCGAGCACCGCATTGCACCCTGGTCTGCCGCCCCCGCTTACCCCGCCCTCCATTTTTTTATTCCGGATTTCACCGCAAATACACCCGCATTGGCATTCTACAGCACTTGGGATAATGTCCTGAGCAGTTTACGCGCAACATTGCGACCGAGCACCGCATTGCACCCTGGTCTGCCGCCCCCGCTTACCCCACCCTCCATTTTTTTTATTCCGGATTTCACCGCCAATACACCCGCATTGGACTTCTACAGCACTTGGGATAGTGCCCGGAGCAGTTTACGCGCAACATTGCGACCGAGCACCGCATTGCACCCTGGTCTGCCGCCCCCGCTTACCCCGCCCTCCATTTTTTTATTCCGGATTTCACCGCCAATACACCTGCATTGGCATTCTACAGTACTTGGGATAGTGCCCGGAGCAGTTTACGTGCAGCATTGCGACCGAGCACCGCATTGCACCCAGGTCTGCCGCCCCCGCTTACCCCACCCTCCATTTTTTTTATTCATGATTTCACCGCCAATACACCCGCATTGGCATTCTACAACACTTGGGATAGTGCCCGGAGCAGTTTACGCGCAGCATTGCGACCGAGCACCGCATTGCACCCTGGTCTGCCGACCCCGCTTACCCCACCCTCCATTTTTGTTATTCCGGATTTCACCGCCAATACACCCGCATTGGCATTCTACAGCACTTGGGATAGTGCCCGGAGCAGTTTACGCGCAGCATTGCGACCGAGCACCGCATTGCACCCTGGTCTGCCGCCCCTGCTTACCCCACCCTCCATTTTCTTTTATTGCGGATTTCACCGCCAATACACCCGCATTGGCATTCTATTGCACTTGGGATAGTGCCCGGAGCAGTTTACGCGCAGCATTGCGACCGAGCACCGCATTGCACCCTGGTCTGCCGCCCCCGATTACCCCACCCTCCATTTTTTTATTCCGGATTTCACCGCCAATACACCCGCATTGGCATTCTACAGCACTTGGGATAGTGCCCGGAGCAGTTTACGCGCAACATTGCGACCGAGCACCGCATTGCACCCTGGTCTGCCGCCCCCGCTTACCCCACCCTCCATTTTTGTTATTCCGGATTTCACCGCCAATACACCCGCATTGGCATTCTACAGCACCTGGGATAGTGCCCGGAGCAGTTTACGCGCAGCATTGCGACCGAGCACCGCATTGCACCCTGGTCTGCCGCCCCCGCTTACCCCATCCTCCATTTTCTTTTATTGCGGATTTCACCGCCAATATACCCGCATCGGCATTCTACAGCACTTGGGATTTTGCCCGGAGCAGTTTAAGCGCAGCATTGCGACCGAGCACCGCATTGCACCCTGGTCTGCCGCCCCCGCTTACCCCACCCTCCATTTTTTTATTCCGGATTTCACCGACAATACACCCGCATTGGCATTATAAAGCACTTGGGATAGTGCCCGGAGCAGTTTACGCGCAGCATTGCGACCGAGCACCGCATTGCACCCTGGTCTGCCGACCCCGCTTACCCCACCCTCCATTTTTTTATTCCGGACTTCACCGCCAATACATCCGCATTGGCTTTCTACAGCACTTGGGATAGTGCCCGGAGCAGATTACGCGCAGCATTGCGACCGAGCACCGCATTGCACCCTGGTCTGTCGCCCCCGCTTACCCCACCCTCCATTTTTTTATTCCGGATTTCACCGCCAATACACACGGATTGGCATTCTACAGCACTTGGGATAGTGCCCGGAGCAAATTACGCGCAGCATTGCGACCGAGCACCGCATTGCACCCTGGTCTGCCGCCCCCGCTTACCCCACCCTCCATTTTCTTTTATTCCGGATTTCACCGCCAATACACCCGCATTGGCATTCTACAGCACTTGGGATAGTGCCCGGAGCAATTTACGCGCAGCATTGCGACCGAGCACCGCATTGCACCCTGGTCTGCCGCCCCCGCTTACCCCACCCTCCATTTTCTTTTATTCCGGATTTCACCGCCAATACACCCGCATTGGCATTCTACAGCACTTGGTATAGTGACCGGAGCAGTTTACGCGCAGCATTGCGACCGAGCACCGCATTGCACCCTGGTCTGCCGCCCCCGCTTACCCCACCCTCTATCTTTTTTTATTCCGGATTTCACCGCCAATACACCCGCATTGGCATTCTACAGCACTTGGGATAGTGCCCGGAGCAGTTTACGCGCAGCATTGCGACCGAGCACCGCATTGCACCCTGGTCTGCCGCCCCCGCTTACCCCACATCCATTTTTTTTTATTCCGGATTTCACCGCCAATACACCCGCATTGGCATTCTACAGCACTTGGGAAAGTGCCCGGAGCAGTTTACGCGCAGCATTGCGACCGAGCACCGCATTGCACCCTGGTCTGCCGCCCCCGCTTACCCCACCCTCCATTTTTTTTAATTCCGGATTCCACAGCCAATACATCGGCATTGGCATTCTACAGCACTTGGGATAATGCCCGGAGCAGTTTACGCGCAGCATTGCGACCGAGCACCGCATTGCTTCCTGGTCTGCCGCCCCCGCTTACCCCACCCTCCATTTTTTTATTCCGGATTTCACCGCCAATACACCCGCATTGGCATTCTACAGCACCTGGGATAGTGCCCGGGGCAGTTTACGCGCAGCATTGCGACCGAGCACCGCATTGCACCCTGGTCTGCCGCCCCCGCTTACACCACCCTACATTTTTTTTATTCCGGATTTCACCGCAAATACACCCGCATTGCCATTCTACAGCACTTGGGATAGTGCCCGGAGCAGTTTACGCGCAGCATTGCGACCGAGCACCGCATTGCACCCTGATCTGCCGCCCCCACTTACCCCAACCTCCATTTTTTTGATTCCGGATTTCACCGCCAAAACACTCGCATTGGCATTCTACAGCACTTGGGAAAGTGCCCGGAGCAGTTTACGCGCAGCATTGCGACCGAGCACCGCTTGCACCCTGGTCTGCCGCCCCTGCTTACCCCACCCTCCATTTTTTTATTCCGGATTTCAACGCCAATACACCCGCATTGGCATTCAATAACACTGGAAATTTTGGTTGTCGGTTGATCCTGCGCACAGCGTATCAGGGGCGCAATTCAGTATTTTGAGTTCAAGATGGGTACTGTCCGCATTGGTTTAGATTGCCACTCTGATTGTTTTAGCACCGTAATACGGAGAAAACATTTTGGTGGTCGGGTGACCCTGGGCACAGCGTATCAGGGGCACAGTTCAGTATTCGGGTTTCAAGATGTGCGTAAAAGATTCAGGGTACTGTTCGCATGACTTTAGGTTGCCACTCTGCTTGTATTAGCACTGTAATACGGAGGAAAAATGTGGTGGTCGGGTGACCCCAGGACCAGCGTATCAGGGGCGCAATTCACTATTCAGGGTTCAAGATGTGCGTAAATGGTTTAGAGTACTGTCCGCATTGCTATAGATTGCCACTCTGCTTGTATTAGCACTGTAATAAGGAGGGGGAAAATGGTGGTCGGGTGACCCTGGGCACAGCGTATCAGGGGCGAAAATCAGTATTCGGGGTTCAAGATGTACGTAAAAGTTTCAGGGTACTGTCCGCATGGCTTTAGATTGCCACTCTGTTTTTATTAGCACTGTACAAAGACAAAAGGTTGGTGGTCGGGTGAGCTTGGGCACAGCGTCTCAGGGGCACAATTCAGTATTCGGGATTCAAGATGTGCGTAAAAGGTTCAGGGTAGTGTCCGCATGGCTTTAGATTGCCACTCTGCTTGTATTAGCAATGTAATACGGAGAAAAAATAAATGGTGGTCGGGTGAAACTGGGCACAGCGTATCAGGGGCGCAATTCAGTATTCGGGGTTCAAGATGTGCGTAAAAGGTTCAGGGTACTGTCCGAATGACTTTAGATTGCCACTCTGCTTGTATTTGCACTGTTATATGGAAAATATAAATTGTTGGTCGGGTGACCCTGGGCAGAGCGTATCAGGGGAGCAATTCAGTATTCAGGGTTCAAGATGAGCGTAAAATGTTCAGGGTTCTGTCCGCATGGCTTTAGATTGCCACCCTATTTGTATTAGAACTGTAATACGGAGAAAACAAAGTGGTGGTCGGTTGACCCCGGGCACAGCCTATCAGGGACGCAATTAGATATTTGGGGTTCAAGATGGGCGTAAAAGGTTCAGGGTACTGTCCGCATGGCTTTAGATTGCCACTCTTGCTTGTTTTAGCACTGTAATACGGAGCAAAAAATTGGTGGTCGGGTGACCCTGGGCACAGCGTATCAGGGGCGCAATTCAGTATTCAAGGTTCATGATGTGAGTAAAAGGTTCAGGGTACTGTCCGCATGGCTTAAGATTACCGCTCTGATTGTATTAGCACTGTACTACGGAGAAACATTAATGCTGGTCGGTTGACCCCGGGCACAGCGTATCAGGGGCACAATTCAGTATTCGGGGTTCAAGATGTGCGTAAAAGGTTCAGGGTACTGTCCGCATGGCTTTAGATTGTCACTTTGTTTGTATTAGCATTGTTATATGGAGAAAATATTTTGGTGGTCGTTGACCCTGGGCTCAGCGTATCAGGGGTGCAATATAGTATTTGGGGTTCAAGGCGTGCGTAAAAGGTTCAGGATACTGTCCGGATGTCTTTAGATTGCCACTCTGCTTGTATTAGCACTGTAGTACGGAGAGAGAAAATTTGGTAGTCAGGTGAACCAGGACACAGCGTATTATGGGCGCAATTCAGTATTCGGGATTTAAGATGTGCGTAAAAGGTTCAGGGTATTGTCCGCATGGCAGTAGATTGCCACTCTGCTGGTATAGCACTGTAATACGGAACAATAATTTGATTTCGGATGACCCTGAGCACAGCGTATCAGGTGCGCAATTCAGTATTCGGGGTTCAAGATGTGCGTAAAATTTTCAGAGAACTGTCTGCATGGCTTTAGATTGCCACTCTGCTTGTATAAGCACTGTAATACGGTAAACAATGGTGGTAGGGTGACTTAGGGCACAGCGTTTCAGGGATGCAATTCAGTATTCGGTATTCAAGATGTGCGTAAAAGGTTCAGAGTACTGTCTGAATGGATTTAGATTGCCACTCTGCTTGTACTAGCACTGTAATACGGAGAAAAAGAAATGGTACTCGGGTGACCCTAGGCACAGCGTATCAGGGGCGCAACTCAGTATTCGGGGGTTCAAGATGTGCGTAAAAGGTTCAGGATACTGTCCGCATGGCTTTAGATTGCCACTCTGCTTGTATTCGCACTGTAATACGGAGAGAAAAAAAATTGTAGCCAGGTGAACCTGGGCACAGCGTATTATGGGCGCAATTCAGTATTCGGGATTTAAGATGTGCGTAAAAGGTTCAGGGTACTGTCCGCATGGCTTTAGATTGCCACTCTGCTTGTACTAGCACTGTAATACGGAGAAAAAGAAATGGTGCTCGGGTGACCCTGGGCACAGCGTATCAAGGGCGCAATTCAGTATTCGGGGGTTCAAGATGTGCGTAAAAGGTTCAGGGTACTATCCCAATGGCTTTAGATTGCCACTCTGATTGTATTAGCACCGTAATACGGAAAAAATATTTTGGTGGACTGGTGACCCTAGGCACAGTGTATTAGGGGCGCAATTCAGTATTCGGGGTTCAAGATGTGCGTAAAAGGTTCAGGATACTGTCTGTATGGCTTTATATTGCCACTCTACTTGTATTAGCACTGTAATACGGAGAAAAAAAAAACTTGGTTGTCATGTGACCTGGGGCACAGCGTATCAGGGTCGCAAATCAGTATTCGTGGTTCAAGATGTGCGTTAAAGGTTCAGGGTACTGTCCGTATGGCTTTAGATTGCCAAATTGCGTTTATTAGCACTGTTATACGGAGAAAATCAGTTTATCAAAATATAAAGGAATGGTAAAACATTACAGAAACAGTTATTACTGGTTGCATTCATGATCTTTACTTCAACTGAATTCGGACGTAATATAACCACATATTATGCATTACACCCGATCTCCGTTGGCACGAACTCCCAGGGTCCGGGCGAAAATACCTCGAGCCTCTCGACATTCGAGTCAAACGGGAATGCTTACATTATGTAAAAAGAAATCGATCCAGTTCAGGATGTGTTCTCTATATTGTTAAGATTGAGAATGCAACTTCAGACTGACATTTTGTTTAAATCTAATGTCAGAAACAAAGTTGGAGGTAAATAACACATCCGAGTGTGCATAAATTGTCTGTGATATTATTACGTATGAGAACAGCGAGACAGAACGGTTTACTTATACTATTAAAATTAGAAACCCGGATCTCATTTTTTACTGAAAGATGAGTTCGATCCTTTGAATTTATTATTGTAAATCTATTTCTAAGGCATTTAATTAAATTATGCAGCACGCACATGCATACCATTTATGAAAAATAATGTAACAGTGCATGCTCAAATATCAGGACTGGAATTATTGGTCTTAATTTGATCTAAGAATGATGTAGCAAAAAACATGGTGTTTAAACCTTATGAAATAATATTCTTTCAATATGATATACTCTCCGTAAATCATTTTGGACCCAACAGTCATTTAAAAAACTTGTTTTGTTTTCAGCAAATAAATACACGTTTGCAATACTTTTATTAGGAATTTCTATTTTCTATAAATGCATTAATTAGTAAATAGTGTAAGGTTGATCACTTAAAGTTTATGTTTGATATATTGATTATAGATAAGAGTATCATGAAACTTTGGCACATGTAGGGAAAGAATCCCTCTGCATCTGTGATGCAGATATATGTCATAACATCGTGTTGTACAAGAAGTATTCATCATTATATAAAGATAAGTTTTACAAAGAATCCTAATAAATTAAGCTATAATGTTATACAATTACTGACAGCTGTTAGAAAGTATTTCTCGTTTGATGGGTCAAAATTGATATTCACCGAAATGTGTGTTTGTTTACAATTATATCACTTTTTATGCAAATAACTTAACGATTTCTTGTTTTTACCCTATTTAGTGTCAGCCAATATTAGGCAAACTTTTTTATGTCCATGGGCTTTCAAGTCAAATAATAAGACAGAACCCTGAAATATTTTCGCAATATTGACATCATTATTATAGTTATGATGATGAATGGACAAGGTAAAACATATCGGTGGAAATTTGATATAAGGAAAGTAGGTTATGATCTACCTATATCCTTGTTTAAACTGAAACATTTGACGATAACAGATATATCAGGATGCAATTTCACTTAATAGAAAGGAATCCATCAATTGTAATCATCAAAATACATCTAAACCAATTGTAATTATATTTACACAGAACACCTTTTCCGGAACTCATTTTTTTCCGTTTTTATGGAAAGTTTGTATTGAGATATTTTGACGATATTAAATTTTATCATTATACAGAACAGAGCTGGTATTCAATATTGGTCTTTATGGATCTAAAAACGATTAAGCAAATTGGATTACTTGTTAATAATAACCCACGAATAGTAGGAATGAAGTCAATGATGTATGACCATAAGATTAACGTAAGTTAAATAGTGAATACCACCCCTAGAGGCTTTTTGTTGATAAAACGCCCACCTTATCTTAAGTTGAATTGAATGTTAATGGGATTTATCAATGTTTATATCAACCTATATAATAGTTTTTTAATAAGTTATTCAAAGAAAGTAACACCATCATTTAAGCCCATATTCCAACCTAAGTAAATCCAACGTTAATGCAGATGTTTTAACGCGGAACACTATTTACGGCGCATTATTCGCCGTATGAAGGATCAAGTTAAAGCACTTACTGATTGAAATTTAAGTCTGCTTCAAGAAACTATATCTAATACATGATACATACTTTAAGTTCAAAGAAATAAGATATGCTTCAGGACCATAATTGTCATTTACCTTCCTAATCATATACCACGACTTCCACCAATATCACATAATTCTGGCCAATTATTGCGTTCCCGTAGCGAGTTCTACATATCTCTTGACGTGTTATTAGCATTATTTCCGTGTCACAAATTGGAAGAGAAAAATATTAATGACAACATTATCTGATCTAAACAATGTCATGCTCAAACAGATGGAACTAGTGCATATCAGGTCATAAGAAAGTTTATAAGATTTCGTAGGATATCCATCGAACAGAGTTTGTTAAAAATGGCAATATATCAATAGGGTTTTTCACATGTTTTTAAATCTTCGTGTATTTGGGTAGGAATTAAACATTTATCTGTTTAAGTTATGAATCGTTTGATATTATCCAGGTTTTCCCAAAATATTGAAAAAAATAAAAAAAATATTTCGCTTAAAGTTTCGTGATTTATTATGCAAGTTAAGTCTACGGTGCCACGGTTTGAACGGTGTTTTCTCCACAAGCATTAAAGCCAGTTTTTCTTCATTTTTAAAATATGAAAATAACTTGGTTCAGACCACCTAAGGACTGATATAAAGAAAAAAACTTTATTCAAACAGATTCTAGCAGACAAAACACTGAATTTGCATTTGATGTATTTTGACAGTGTGAAAATATAACAAAGCTCCTAAACAAACATATGTTTGTACTAAGAAAATAAGTATATCGATCTAGTGTGAATTGAATTGACTACATAATGAAACATCCCTGACATGGACAGGCTCTTAGGTTGATAGAGAGTGTTACAAATAGCAAGGTCTTATCTTGTCAGATAAGGACAAAACGATGGTGGGTAGAAGTATGAGTAAAGTCACAAACAGGAACCTGTTATAAAACAAATATATATATTGAGATATAAACTATAGGAAAATTTTTGTCTCTAGCACACCATCTGACATCATCCGAAAAAGTGAAGTATCTGACTGAGACTTTATTTTTTGTCGTTCGGGATCAGTAAATATGACTGAGTGGTTTTCGTTGAAAACATCGCTTTAGCCTGTGCTAGGGAAATGTGACAGTGGTGACTTACCAAATACAGGCATACTCCGAGCAAAGAGTTATCAAATCACGGCCGCCACAATACTACCCGATACAGACCCTTTTCCAAGTAAAGAGATGGGACAGATCTCTGGAGGCTGGTTTGCTAAAAGCCAATAATCTTTGCTACTGCGTCAATGTCACATTCGGTTTTTCCACAAAGTGTATGTGTTTTTTTGCCTCGTTTGCTTGAATTATTGCGCAAAATATATTTTCTAAATAGTCATTTCTACTATATAAAGGATTTTAAGCAAAAACGTGTAAATGAAGTTTGGTGTAAAATTAAATGTCAAATCATTCTTTATGATAAATGGCAATTCGTAACTTTACAACGTTTTTGTTTTAAAAATATATGGCACAATAAACACCTAACGCACAATGTACGAAATTGTTTGAAATTTGAAGAATTGTTTATTCCTGTCGTTTGTTATGTTCGAAAAACCCAATAAAATTATTTGTTTACACTAAACAGTTTGCATGCATCACGACCATTTTTTTATTCTGATGCAATGTTAAAATCAATCTGAAAGGATATACCTCGTTGCAAGTAATTAATATCTTGATTTACAATGGCATCTTGTGTGTATTCTTGTTATTTATTATTGATTAAGTGTAAGCTATGAAAATTCTGTCAATAGTTATATGACTTAAGTCAATCACAATTACAAGACAACTGTATGGCGAGAAACTCAACCAACTCACGCGGGTTCAACATATATTAGATGCATGACGCGATATTGTCAGTATAAAATTGACAAATTGGATTTCAACATTCCACTCATTTCCACTTCTATAGTCCTATCTGATGGAATAGTTACCTGGCATGTCACTCGTATTTGTGTCATAGCCAAGTGTTAATGAGAACCTATGAACATTATTTTCCCCACAATAGCCGAGTGTCAATGACTTCAACTGATACCCTATTTTCCGAGCAATAAATTTACTGTTACTGGCTGCATTTGCAAATAAGTCACGTGGTCAGATGGCACTTTGTCGTTGCTTCTGGTAACCAGGCTTTATACAATGATTTTAGAAAAAAAACAACATCTAGAACTACTTGAAAATGAGCTAGTATTTTAGCAGGCCTTAGGGTGTGGATGAAATTGGCAACTTTCAAAAGCTGCCTTTGATCGCATAAGGAAAACAGTTCTGCTTTGATTTCAAAATGGTTCAGATCGTAGCACTTTCGGTTTTTGGAGGGGGGGGGGGGGGGTCTGCATTACACCTCCTTTGACTCCAATTTAAAAATATTGAATGTGTTAATCGGATGCAAAAAATATCTAAAAGCTCCTTTTCAAACCAAAATAGCCATAGTTGTTTAAGGGGAGTACCAAGTAATTTACTACCTGCAATTAAGCCATGAATATAGGATCTGGGGGAGGGGACAGATGTCCAAAAAGGTGCTTACAGGTAGCCAAACGCCAAATGTTTAATCCGACCCTGTATCATCTGAAACTATACTAGCTTTGACACTACACCACTTTTTCAAGAGAGACACTATGAAGTCAGAACAACGCAATGATCACATACATAGTTAAAGGCAATTTCTGCTTTCATATGGTTTTAATCGACATAAAGTTTGTAACCCATTCCACATTACCTTCTGACAGCTTATTAAGCTGAATTACAATATATCAACTCAATAGCCGCGGACCGGATACGGACTTCCAGATCATTTAATGATAATATAAGACTCCTCATTATTCAACTATATTATACTGACCAGAATGCATTCATAATATTTTTTAACGATTTGTATTTCTATTTATTTTGCGTTGGACGCGAATTCAAACGACGATTAATTTTCAGTGTCATCCAAAGACGTTCGTAAATCATTCTCATAGTTTTAAACCGACGCATGACATCATCATTCAACACGTTACACATCCTTGTTACAAAAAAGTGCGTAAATTTCGTTCTGTCTTACAAATAAATAAAAGTCATCACGCTTAAGTGAAAGTATTCAAGAGTATTCAACTCTTTTAAATTGTCGTCAGAAAAACGCATTTCCCTTAGCGCCAGAAGCTAAAACTGTCCGGCTCCGACGTGATTCTTTCCTGTTCATGTTTGCATAATTCGTGCGTTTGTATGATGCCTGTTTACGGCAGTGAGATGTACATTTTATATTAACATCTCTAAATTTGAATAATATTAATACAGTAATTGAAATAATAGGACCAAGATCTTCCTTCAGCCAATTAACAAGACAACAAACAATAAACATATTTAACACTTCAACTCTGTCATTCGGACAAAGTAGTACATGGGCTGATTTTAGGCTACACATGCTAAAATATTTATTGTGCAAATGTTACTTCCTTAAATACATATTAAGCTCTAGGAAAAGAGTAAAGTAATGTCTACAAATAAATGAAAACTTTATGTTTTTCTGTGTATCTCCGTCAAAGAATTGTTAATAGCAGTAAACACTTAGTGGTTTTATGAAAGTACTTGGTCATCATTTAGTAATATAAATCATTTTAACGAACACATTTGTCAGCGACTTATTGATGAGCACCGATAAATACGTGTCTTTAAAGTTTTAGATATGAAGGAACGAAACACTGACATATTAGCAGTGCATGATCATAGGGAAAAAGGGAACTCTATTAAAAAATACAAAGTAAACAGCTACTGTCCGTATTTAAGCAATAAGTTATATTTCCTGACAGACGTGTTCAATGCAATCAACTGACAACTTCAAACTGACAAGCACTAACTACCAGCAACATTTTTGGAACATACGTTACCATGTTCATTGAATGATTTCCATTTACAAGGTCTTTGTAGTTTGAATGCCTCATCTCCTCTACTCGATGTTTTATAGTTCTCTTTTTCCAAGACTCACCATGAGAGCCATTATGTCATAAAAAAACTTAATGACAGTGTTTGTGCTCAAGAAATCCAGGTCATGATTATCAAATGGATTGTCCTCGTTTCAACAAAGTTATGCCCCATTTACATACATAGTTTACTTATTTTCTTGTCATGATGATAAGACAAAGTTCTTTCTTCTAATACAGTTTTCTACTTGTTACACAACAACTTATTTTTTATTTGTTTTGACAAATGAAGGTTGCACTTGACAGGCGTCTCGTCCAATTCTGCGGGAATTTAGATTGGTAAGAAGCCATATTCACTAATCATTTCAACTGCAACTTGATATCAACTTTTCTCGTAGTATACTCGATTTTATATATTGACCTCTTGGCCAGCTTTTGATATCTGCTTTATCTAAAATTTTGCAAATATCTCCTATATTCGATCGTTGCTTTTTCCATCTTAGCTTCATATGTTTGAATTTCATTGCGTTAATGGCAGAGATATGGATTGCCAATTATTGACGTTCTCCCAACACTTATGCCCAATAATGTTAAGGTATACTATTTAATACTCAATTTCTGTTAAGGATAATCCTGAAGTAATTAGTTGTTTTCATAGTTTTATGAAAGGAATTTCGATTGAAGGAATGTCACTGCATGCCATATTGAAGAAGTAGGTAGTCTCTCATTTGTTAACAGATGTAACTCTAATTGGGTCATCCTTAATATTATAATTATCAATTCGGTTTAACGCATTTGTTACATCGAATAACGTATGTTTACAACTTTCAAATATATATGATAGTTTTAAGCTAAGTTTTTAATGGATATGAACTACTTTAATCATAATTTGACATGCATATTTCTCAGTGCTAGCCCCAAACACAAAATAACTTTATCGCAGAAATGATGTTTACTAGAATGGCATTCCACTCAACTTACAAATTTGCGTCATGAATGGATTCCTCTAGACCCATTGCTTATATCACAACAATCTAGCTTATTTGGAAGTCAATTGTCTCTGTCATGATGGCAAACACATTGCGTGTTAAATACTGTGGAACCAACGCGAAAGATTTAGTCATGATAAAAAACATTTACTCAAGATGATCAGCCATTCAGAACTCAACTAGTTAATAAGTTATGCTTTATTTCTCAAAAAAATGTCTGTACATATCATTGAGTAAAAGTGTTTATGCACAGGTTAAGACAGAAGTATAAAATTGTGGTTTAGTCTCAAACACTTAGGAATTAACTTTGTGAAATTTTAAGAAAACATACTGGTGTATGTCGCTGTTGAAAATACCCGGTAATTTTGCCAAAGTAATCACACGAAAAAAAAAGCTATCAACACCGGTAAATGTTAAGGAACATGATCATACATTTAGTGCCAATATAAAAATAAAACCAACATACATTTCTAGTATCGAAGCATTAACACACATTGACAATATTTCCTACCCTTTTATAAACTCTTAAACATTTACTTTGACAGTTTTGCATGCCCTCAGTTCTCTTTGTACTCAACATCTCTAACGGCCAAAAAAGCAGTTTTATGATGATATGTTTTCATTCAATAAATATGATTTATATCCAGTAAAATGTCTTGTTTCCGTGGATTAATGTCTGTTATCTGAAATCGTGCTTTTAATGTTTTGTATGAACTACCACTTGAAGAATCTAAACAGCGTCAACCATCATTCCATTTATCATTTCTTAAACTCTTAAAGCGAAGCCAGCACATACGACATGGGCGTGACGGATATGATTGTGTTACTGATGTTATTTTATGTCGTAATTTCAATTACTTTGTTATCATTGCCGGTGGCTTTTAGCAAATACACTATTGAACTTGAATTTTTCACACCATTCACATAGCGACGTATATGACTGAGACATTATTTTTAAAGTCGTTCGAACAATACAGCTTGAGCCTATGATATGGTACTTTGTCAGTGTTGAACCTGTTATTTCTCTAAAGGAACAGTCTCGACTGCATCTATTCTGTTTATTTCATAATTATGTCGTTTATCGTGTCCTTCCGAAAGATCCTTCCAAACCCATGCATTGACCACAATTAAAATACTTTATTACAATATACAATATGATAGTGCAAACTATTTATAGAAGGATTTGATTGTTACTTTTCATGCTTAGTGTTAATTTGCGTAGTTTGTTCATCAGTTAAAATTAAATTTAAATAACAGGATTCATTGTTTAGCAAACTACTTGTTAGTCTCCATAATTTCTTCATGTTAGTTTTTTTGCATAATATACCAATACAGTTCTAGACATGAAAACTGACAGTTTCGGTAAATACTTAAAACGTGAGGTAACCGCTTTAATGACGGAAACATAAACGATGGGTTGAATCAAACGGCTTAGCTATTTTTCTTGAATATTATCCCTACACATTGTTTGACCTCAGCGCTAACAGAGTCACAAAAATTGATAAAACATGGATTTGTGCAACTATTGAGGCGTGCTAGCAGGTCGAGGATGTACGCTGCCCCTGCAAGACAACGGATATGTAGCTTTGACCAATATGACACATATTTAAAGATATACTTATTAAACGTAAATTCTTAAATTTGTCAAATTGCTAGCATTGGCCAAAAAATAACTTATACGTATAAAAAGGTATAAAAAAATAACAACCGTACAGAACGTTATAAATGTCATATACATTATTGGATTCGTATATCAATTATATCGATAGTTCGTATACATAATTTTATTTGAAATTTCTAAATTTTATTGTATACTTAAATCAATCGCATGAACATCGTAACATGAGTACACTGTGGCATTGACTACCCCGAACATTCACAATTGGCTACAGGGCGTGTACCAGTACATATTTCAGTATATGATCACACATATAATAATATAATTATATTTATGTAAGTACACTTTGATGAGAAATTTTAACGAAAAGTGAAACACAATTAAAAACGAATATTACTTGCGCTTAAGACATTTTGGAGGTTACATAATTGAAAATTAAACAACACAAACACAAAATAAAGACTCCAACATGGGCAATGGTCGTTCGCCAGAACATGTGAAAAAGCATTGAGTAACAAACACCATATTTAAATATACATTGTATGACAGTTTAGTACGCAAGACAGACGCGGGTTACTCTCTCAATTATTGCAATTCAAATATTTATGGGAAAACGTAAATATCCATGCAGATTATATACCGCATTTATTTTATTCTCTCGCCAATACAAACATATTCGTATGTTTGATATATATTGACTGGGAATCAACCTTCTCAAAAAGCATACCAATTGTTATATTTCTTTGGGAACTCAATTATCCTGCTAAGATTTTTAAAATATGAAAGACGAATATAGTCTTTTCATAACAAATCCATGGAACACTAATTAAGATATTAAATACAAACCACGACAGTAAAATACGAGAACTTGAATCGAAGATGGTTATGGAAAATGAGAATTGTGACCCTTATTGGTGGAATGTTTGATTTGAACGGGGACAACGAAGCGAAGTTCTATTTTTATACTGACTGTCATAATTATTTAATTGATGAAATTAACTGAAAGAAGTAAAACAAAGATATAGCTCACCTGCATATATTTACAAGCCTGCAAAGCACATCGCCTCCTTTAAATTCAAACGTAATGGCGCATGCCAAACGTGAAAGAACACTGCCAACTGCCATGAATAAGTCCACGACGCTCAGGTGGACAATCAACAGATGCATTTTGTTTAGTTTACCTTTCGGTATAAATAACGACAAAATAACTGAACAGCAAGCACGAAGATTCCGCTTTGAACTCTTATATCTGCAATTTCCAGATTGTGTTTGTTTTGTTCGCAAATAAGTCATAGATCAATAAACTATTCCGTTCCATGTTAAGATAAGGAAGATGCAAAAAGAAAGTTTAAAACCGCGATGACTTTATTTGAAGATAAGTCGTTCTATGAATAATTCAATATGATTTGTTACTTAATAGCAATTGAACATTTTGTTTGCTCTCGATAAGGCAATGCTAATGACATACATACTTTTTCAATAACTGAAATCACACCTAACCTTCTCTATGACTGAATCAGTCGGGTTCAATGTGTATTATATTTTTTGTTGGCATTTTGCAATGTAATAAAAATAAATAAACAACTTTTTATAAAAAGCCGTTCACGACCACACTTCTTTTTAATCAAACCCCTATACGCAAAACAGTGTTCTCAAATCACAACCTTCTACTGTTTCCAAAAAGTGGCATACACCAAGCAAAGATATCTCAAATCACGGCCGCCACCTTTTTACCCAATAGAGACGGTTTTCCAAGTACTCTCAGATCTCAGGGGGATAGGTTGCTTAAATCCATTAATATTTGCTGCTGCGTGAATGTCAAATTGGGTTATCACAAAAAAACAAACAGTTGACATTTCTTTCTTCTTATGCAATCTTCTAATGCCATGGCATTGTCCTATACGTTCAGTGTCATTTCCACAAAGTGCACGAGACCCTAGACACTTAACGAGAAACACTACACATCATACCGCAAAAACACATATATAACATGCTATAAAGCATCGTTTTATACAATAACCATACCCTATCTTTAGTAAACACATAGTAAATCAAAATCTGAAGAAAGTCCATTCATTGGTCAAGCCATGGGTTCTGTTTAGGCTTACTATATATGTTTACGACTAACGCTTCCGATGTGTATCCATCCTGACAGTGTTTGCGCTGCGGTGCAACAGGGATACAAAATAAATTGTTTGCTAACGTAAACGGCTGTAAGTCTTATCTGAAATATGACATACTATTGTAATTACGCATTAAAATGATCGAATATGATAAACTCTTGATTTGGAACTGGTTATAAAGGCTCTTTTCAAAATATAAGTGAATGTGTGTATCTACATTTCTCGTTGCACACACCATTTACCAGATCTTAACAAACAAGCGCAACACTTCTCAAAGAAAATAAATACCATAATCGGACGTAAATTTGCGGCGTTAAGTATTTTAAGAAGAAAAAATGAAAAATAATTCCGAGAAAATAGTGATCAGCCTATGTTCTATCAATTCATATAATAGATTTGGACAAATCAACTTAATATTAAAAAATCGGAGTCGAAACAACACTGTTAATTGTCCAAAATCTTTGGTTTGTGACGTCATTGAAATTTGTACACAGTTACTGGCCTTAAATTCTTCTTGCGCTCCGTTATTGTCAGTAGTGAAACTTTCAAGAGTTGCAGACGAAGTGAAAATGTTTTATCGTTTGCATAAAATCGGACTGAAAATAGATGCTACAATGGCACAACCATGGGATTTAGTAATTATAAGTTATTTATAAATATATACTATTGCTGCAACATTCTTAAGAATGCGGTCAAATCCTGCTTGAAACGCAAAGTTTCTGACTTACAGCTTGGTGACATATGATTAATTTCAGCAGTAAGTTGGCAGCCTCTTTTTAAAACTTCAGGGCTGACTGGAGTACAAAGATATCCACGACCTTATGTTTATCGGATATACTCGTATATGTTGATTCGTCCTGTCAGCTTAATGCTAACTGGAGTGTTGTCTTATTAAACAGTGGATAGGCGCTGCCGTTTAATATACTTCTCTTTGATGCTGAAGTCATACTCCTGCCTCAATGTTTGGACAAAAATAACGCTCAAAGGTAATCGCTAGTCGGCAAAGGGTTGTAAAAGGCATGACGGAGAGCTGGAGTGGAAGGGTTGCCAAGAACATTTTAAGACAGTTGGGGTAGCAAATTATGTCTATACTGTAATTTGTTTGCTTAAATATTTTAATCAAACTATACCGCATTTGAGCAGTCAGCAATGATAACAGGGTATCGTTTCAAATTCAAACTATCTAATTAATATTATTCATATAATTTTAATGTCTTGGCAATATTTCAAAAGGACAATTAGTGGTAAAACACGCATGCAGGGTTGAAATGGGTTCGATACAATTATCTACTGTAATTATTTATTTTTTTACAAATAAGAATGGAACTATTCTTAGAAGTTATAGCGTTTATCTTTCAATAAGGCTTAAGTCTTTAAGTCAGTGTTAATGTTTTAAGTCTGATATGTTTTTGTTTACCTATTCTTAGGAAAGGGATTCAATTATTTAAATTGTCTAAAAAGTCAAAGACACGAATATATAAATATATATATGTATTAATTTGTGTTTTTCAATGTAACATGAGAACAACGGTGGGCAATTCTAAAGCATTAACGGTATTGAATGTGTTTTCGTGAGTGTACATAAAGGGGCATAACGCCTAAAATGTGACGTCTTATCCGTGTATGATAAGCAATCTAAGAGGCAATATTTCAATCAAAATTACACCAATTTTAATTTGCATATGTCGCGGGGTCAATTTGCCCTGCTCTATATGTTTGTGTTAGTGTCATATGTCTACATGTATGTTTATCCAGTACACGTACTTTCCAAGTCCATATTTCTTGTGATAATCCATTTTCCTATACTTCCATTCCTTTCAGTCATTCCTATCATTCACTAATTCATATACTAATTTCACTTTCATTTTCGCTTTCACTTTCTATATTTATTAAAGTAGTTCGCCTCGTGCACAGCTGGTGGCGGTATTTTCCTCGTGCACAGCGCACTCATACTTTTGTCGATGGAGACGTTAACATCGATGGATAAATTTGGAAACTTTATTGTTTCATTTCTTTATAAAAGTGTATTTGGATAATTCCAGTCGCCCTGATAGACGAACCATTTGCATTCGCGACACATATCAAAAACAAGTATTAGACTAATAGTATTTGTTTAATCTTCATCTATATAAAACCCAGTGATATCAAAGCTATGTCAGGGCAAAAACTCAAAGAAGCTTCAATGGTTTGAAATGCTGAATTCCGTTTTCCGCAAAAAAATACCGTTGATTGAATACAAGTACTTAGCAATATACTTGCTTGCTTCCTTGGCAGACTCTGTGATTTGCATATAAATAAAAACAACTCACTGCCTAATAGTGATAATATTACCAGTTCAATGCCGGTGAATGACTGTCAACAACTTCATATATAGCGGTGATTAATAAAGACTCCGCAATCTTCCATGTGATTTATTTAAGAAGAAATGCTCACTAAATAGTTTTGTTCTTTTTCATCCATATCGTTATTGATGTTTGTTTAACAGAGGAGAGAATAAATGCATACTTTCATATGCAGTGTTTCTTTTTCTTAAATCTTATGAGACGTTTTAGTTTTGAAATATTTTGTACTACACTGGTTTATCAAACTGTTCAGTAGATAGAGTGCTAAAGAAATGATGTCTGTGATTGTGTCACAATGTAAATTTCAGCAGAGCATTACAATGCAAAGTATTACAATGCATTATCTCTAACTAAAGAAATGATGTCTGTGATTTTGTCACAATGTAAATATCAGCAGAGCATTACAATGCAAAGTATTACAATGCATTATCTCTAACTAAAGAAATGATGTCTGTGATTTTGTCACAATGTAAATTTCAGCAGAGCATTACAATGCAAAGTATTACAATGCATTATCTCTAACTAAAGAAATGATGTCAGTGATTTTGTCACAATGTCAATTTCAGCAGAGCATTACAATGCAAAGTATTACAATGCATTATCTCTAACTAAAGAAATGATGTCTGTGATTTTGTCACAATGTAAATTTCAGCAGAGCATTACAATGCAAAGTATTACAATGCATTATCTCTAACTAAAGAAATGGTGTCTGTGATTTTGTCACAATGTAAATTTCAGCAGAGCATTACAATGCAAAGTATTACAATGCATTATCTCTAACTAAAGAAATGATGTCTGTTATTTTGTCACAATGTAAATTTCAGCAGAGCATTACAATGCAAAGTATTACAATGCATCATCTCTAACTAGAGAAATGATGTCTGTGATTTTGTCACAATGTAAATTTCAGCAGAGCATTACAATGCAAAGTATTACAATGCATTATCTCTAGCTAAAGAAATGATGTCTGTGATTTTGTCACAATGTAAATTTCAGCAGAGCATTACAATGCAAAGTATTACAATGCATTATCTCTAACTAAAGAAATGATGTCTGTGATTTTGTCACAATGTAAATATCAGCAGAGCATTACAATGCAAAGTATTACAATGCATTATCTCTAACTCATAAGCTGAATTATCAACACAGCACGCGAGATTTAAACAGTTTTAAATTTTAATTAAAGATTAGTCGAAATGACTTTATTTCCAAGGCGGTAATCCCATCAATTAACGGTAAAGCCATTTTGAGGGTATGGTTTGTTTGTGGTGTTTGTATTTGTGTACGTGGTGAAAGTTTGTTTTTGTTTGGTGTTTGTATTTGTGTACGTGGTGAATGTTTGTTTTTGTTTGGTGTTTGTATTTGTGTACGTGGTTAAAGTTTGTTTTTGTTTGGTGTTTGTATTTGTGTACGTGGTGAATGTTTGTTATTGTTTGGTGTTTGTATTTGTGTACGTGGTGAATGTTTGTTTTTGTTTTGTGTTTGTATTTGTGTACGTGGTGAAAGTTTGTTTTTGTTTGGTGTTTGTATTTGTGTACGTGGTGAATGTTTGTTTTTGTTTGGTGTTTGTATTTGTGTACGAGGTGAAAGTTTGTTTTTGTTTGGTGTTTGTATTTGTGTACGAGGTGAAAGTTTGTTTTTGTTTGGTGTTTGTATTTGTATTTGTGATTTTTTATGTTTGTGTCTTTTGCTTGTTTCGGCCCTTGTCTTATGCGCCTAAACAGGGTTATTTTTTTAATTTTCGACACCTGGGCTTGTCACTGTAATTTTCATTGTAATAATGATGGACTACAGTCCCGTTTTTAACATTGCATGTTATGTCACACAATGTTAACGAACCATACGGACTTTAAATGAACTACTGTCAATTTAATATGTCACGTGCATGTCTGAATGAGTGCTCTCAATACAACATAGTTTTTCTCACAAAAGCGTCATTTACCAGAACAAAACAAATACCATTCCAGTTAACAACTTGCAACATGAATATATAGTTTCTAGACCCACTGTCTAATATGGCCCACAATTCAGCTTATTTGGAAGTCAATTGTCGCTATTTCGATGACAGACTTTGAATTTGTGCAAATGCGGAATGAACTTATTCAATCATAATAAAAACAATTTACTTAAGACGCTCAGCCATTAGCATAAATCAAACACAAACGAATAATCTATTTCTGTAACGTCTCAATTATGAAGTTAACACATTCATGCATGCTGTAAGATATATGTATTGTTGTCCATTCTCTATTAAGACGTCATGCTTCCTGTATATGAACAAAGAACTGCATAATTACTGTATAAACCAATGTCATTATCTTTATCTTGAATTACTTGTTGTTTAACGCGAACATATATTTTTCCATGAGAATGGTATATCCAAAGCAAGCAAGATTTTAAACATGTTTGTTTGAACAATAATGAATAACATTATTAAACAATGGACAATATAGGGAACAGCCTGCAAGTTTATATCCAAGCAAGCATTGGACGAGATACCCATCTATGCAAGGTTCAGAGTAAAATAAAATAGTAAAATATTGTATTTCATATAGGTTGAGCAATCAAAACCGAGCTAACCTCTAGTACGTTCATAAACAAAACAGCTCTGTAGATCATTGTTTTATTTATATTTTGAGATAAAACACTATGCAAACACAGCCACCAAAATCACATGTTCGTTGTGTTTATGGAAATGCATTTTTTAAGTTACGTTCCAAACAAACGAATGTTATCAATGTAAACAATCCAGTAGATCAGCAGGCCGAAGTCACACAATATAACATATCAGTGTACTGCTATGTTTTAATGTGAAAGCACAAAATGGTCATGTTATTACTGCAAAGATCATCTTACACGCGCATAACATACTAGTTAATGCTTTCACTAATATATAAAAAGTAAAGTTCATACTTGACATAGAAAAATATCCGTAAGAGACTCTTAGCTCTTCAAAATGATATGATAATCATTTGATAACAAATGACGGCATAACACTCAAGAATAGAAGGTTGGGACAAAACGATGACACATTCAATTTGTCGGCCACAAACACAATGTCAATTCAAACTCAGGAGCAAAGAGAGCGATGTCAAAGATCGAACGTAGGAAAAAACGGCGTTTGTGCTTTTGATTTGCAAGTTGCCGTTGAAATCAATGGTAAATGTTTGCCAGTAAATAGAACTTCTTACAAAACTAGAATTCCGCAGAATTGGATCTGGCGCCTGCCTAGAGCGCTCATAAAATTTTCAAATACCACATAAAGTACTAATTGGAATGTTACAAATGCAAAATATGATTTGAACATTAAGAATTTTGTCTATTTATTATTCAGAATTAAGAAAATAGCCAACTGTATTCTAATGCGGAAGGGGTGTAACGCTTGTGTTACTTGGACAAACTCTATTAAGTTTCGTTATGTCTGAATAATGAATGATATACGTATTTTCAGTTCAATTAGTACAACTACTGTTTAATGTAAACGGGGCATACTCCTAATAACTCTGCCTCAGCCACGAACTCCAAATTAAGCTGGAAAAAGGGGCAACAACTAACTTCGAGTAAAGGAGAAAAAGCTTCACTCAAAACTACAAGGACTTTGTATATGGAAATTATTTAATGTACATGATCACAAAATGCCCTGATACTGTGGTTGTTAGTGTGTGTTTCTCATTTTGAGTTTGTCTTTCGAGTTCATTGAAACCGTCTTCCGGGTAGTATAACGTTTTGCTGAGACACGGACAATAATTGTTTACACTGCATCCTTTAATAGTACATGCATTTATAATCTTTCTTAAAAGTCAATAATTATTTTACCTGACCATTTTCACGTTTTTTCACCCAATCTTTACTTATACTTTGAGCTAAATAGATTTATCAGCATGTATCATTTGCTAAATAAACAGTTTAGCATATGTATTAGTAATATTACTTCCGCTGATTCCCTACCTTGTCCAGTTGAGGTGAAGTGTTTAATGTGTATATTCTTGTTTCACGCCTGAGCAGAATAGTTCTAACTTCTGGCACCAAGGGAGAAACGTTTTCTGCAAATGTTGAATCCACTTAAACTTTATTACATAATCTTGATGAACTTTATTTACTCGCTAGACTCTAGTGTATTGTGCCATTTCGAAGTCCTTGTATTTAGCTTGGTTAACAGCAGCAGCGGTATAGTACCACCTTGTGAATGTGCAGCTTATTACATCAATCATTGTGCGGAACAAACGGTCTTAGTTTAAGCCATGAAAACTCGACTTTAAAAGAATACGAGTGGCATGCCAGCTTAGAGTTCCATCAGATAGGACATTAGCAATGGAAATCATTGGCATAACGCATTGACAGCATGTTAATTTTATAGTGTCAATATCATGTAAGATATGTTCAACTAGTAATTGAGCAAGGTGTTATCTATATAAAACGTTCTGGCGGGTTTGCTTGGCGTGACATGGATTAGTTCAATTGTTTCACGCCATGCAGTTGTCATATATGCGTGATTTGTTTTAATCATATAAATTTAGCCAAATGTTACATTTTGATACCTTAAACTTAATGGATAAAAACTAACGAGGATACACATAAACTGACATTGTTAATCAAGATATCAATTATTTGCAACAACGCTTAAACACCTTTCATATTGATTGTTTAATTAAAAAATTGCGTTCGGACTCTGAATTATATATTTATGATTTTGATGCATGCAAATTGATTTAAATATACAAATAATTTATGACAAACGACATGAAAAGTCATTAATAAATCCATCAATATTCAAATAATCTGGTCAATTTAGCGTTTTTTGTTAATAAATAAAACAAAAACAAAACAGTTTAAGCATTTAAAGATGTGTGAAAAGTACGCAAGCGCATAGGATCATTATGCAAACATATTATTGCTGAAAACAGTATTAATTAAATGACTCATTTAAGGCTTTCAGTTGCAGGCGAGGAACCAAATCGAAAACGTTAGCCTCAAACACCTACAGTCAGCCTTGAATGAACTTAGGACGGCTGGACCGATAAGTGGTAATTCTTCAGATTCTACACTTGTTCGGTGTATAGCTTGAAAAGTTTTTGGGGTATTGACTTTAAACATCATGTAGAAATAAATCTCATTGAGGAAAAGTGCAGTCTAAAGAATCGTAACTCTGTGTGCAGAATGTTTTAGTTTTTGCATTGTGCTAATCTTCATACTTATCTTTTTTTTTCCAAAGTGTAACTCGAAAAATCTTGAGGTATTTCGTTTTAATCAAGTGGTAGTAACTACTTAAACAATGGATTTTAAAAGTTCTTAAAGTTGATATTTCCATTCATTATTTTGCAGTGCAGTTATAAGATTGATATTTTCACTTTTGTTATTTCACTGTTACAACTCCATATTCCATCGACAAACAGGAAATAAACTTCACTATTTGGAAGGTGTGCCTGTGTATCATCTACACAAACATGCTACCTCATTATACGCCATTTTTATAAAGCCATTGCCGATAATGTAACATTTTCATGCCAATACACGACCCCATATAATGTTTGTATAATTGGAAACGGATTTGCTTGCTGTTTATTAATATCAAACGTCATAAAGGAATGGTAATACAGTTCAGCATGTGCGTAAAACCATAGAATGGCATTTGTTTCCAATCTGAAGTGCTTCCTGTTTACATTGAAATGTATAAAACAATATTGAATTAGTAGTGTATATATGTTTCAGCCATCTAGAGTCTTCCATGTGCTGCTCATACAAAACGTAAGGAATGTGATTTAAAAAACAACAAACATTAATCCACGAAAACATTTCAAAACACGACTTTGTACTGGAAATAAATCATAGTTACTGAATAAAACCATATCTTCATCAAATTGTTTCATTGGTCGTTAGGGTAATTGAGCACATAATGAATTATACGCATGCATAACTGTCAAAACAATGAACGTTTACTATTTTGTACACATAGTAGAGTACATTGTTAGTTTCTTTGAATTACATTTATTTTATAAACCTATTATGGTTTTATGTGTTTCCATGAATTCTTGGTGTTTCAATCAAACGTTGGCAAATATTTCATAATGGTACAAAATAAAATGATTCTATTCCTTAATAAGAATATATTCGATACTGGCTGAAAACAATATTGTTCACGCAAATGCATACCATTTATGAAAGAAATGTTACTGTGTATGCACAAACATCAGCTCCAGTAAAATCAACGTTGAATAATGTTTCTTTATATATGTCACATGCTATAAAGCGGTACTCATTCGTTTCAGAAAAGCATTGAAGTGTAGCTCATCTTGGTCAAACTACATAAAATCTCCCTAGTTACGTCTTGAGATTCTTGGCCAAATATCGCATGCTACAAAGCTACGATTTTCAGCTAGTATATACCTCCAATAAAAGCAACGTTTCTTAAACATTGTCATTTGTTGGGAATGAATCCTTTTGCATCAGATATATGCCATAACTTCGAGGTGAACAACATGTAATCATCATTATATTAGACTAAGTTTATATATTATTTCATAATAAATAGCGATATAATGTTATACAAGTATTGATAGTACACAGCAAGCGTTTCTAGTTTATGGGCCAAAGAGAGTAATATTAACCGAAATGAACGTTTGTTCACAATAATATAATGTTTTGCAGGTTTATATCAAGTTCTATGGATTGCAAAGGGACTGCTACTCGACCAATGAAAAGGGTGGAAATAAACCACGTATATAATTTAACGATTTATTATCTTTACCCTATTTAGTGTGAGCCAAAATTGCGCAAAAATTCATCTGTCCATGAGCTTTCAATTCAAATAATAAGACAGAACCCTGAAATATTTGCGCAATATCGTCATCATTATTAAAGTTATGATGACGAATGGACTACGTTAAACATATCGGAGGAAATCTAATATAAGGAAAGTAGGTTATGATCTATCAAAAACCTCATTTAACTGAAACATCTGACGAAAACAGATATATCAGGATGTAGTTACACTAAATAGGAAGGAATCCATCAAATGTAATCCCCAAAACACATATAAACCAGTTACAGATCTATCACTATCGCCTTTTCGGAACTCAATGTTCCGTCTTTTTTATGGAATGTGTGCATGAATACTTGAGATATTTCGACTATATTGAATTTATTCATTATTATAGAACTGGAGGCCGTTTGTTAATAAAACTCCCCCCCCCCAATCTTCAGTTGAATTAAATGTTAATGTGCTTTATCAATGAATATAATTCAACATATGCAATATTATTTTAATAAGTATTTCAAAGTAAGCAACACCATTATTTAAGCTGATATTTTAACTTAAATAACACCATTTTTAGGCAGATGTTTCAATGTGGAACACTACTGATGGCGCGTTATTCGCCGTATTAAGGAACAAATTGAAGCAGTAATGTACTGATTGAAGTTTAAGTTTGCTTCAGGAAACTACATCAAATATATGATGGGTAATGCATGTTCAAAGAAGCATAGGTCTACCACTGGACCGTCATTGCCATTTGCTTTCTTGATTATGTACCCAGACTGCCACAAATATAACATGATTCTGACCAATTATTGCGTCCCCGTAGCGAGTTCTACATATCTCTTAACGTAATGTTACGCATTATTTCCGTGTCAAGAATTCGAAGAGGAAAATAAATAATGATAACATATCTTATGTAAACAATGGCATGCTCAAACCGATGGAAGTAATGATAATTAGGAAATAAGAAATTATTTTACTTATGATTTCTAGCGCTTAGGCGTTTGTTAAAAATGCCAATATATCAATATGGTTTTCCATATGTTTTTAATATTTGTGTATTTGGGTAGGAATTAAACATTCATCTGTTTAAGTATGAAAGCGTTTTATTTTTTCCAGGGTTTTCAAGATATTTATTTATATATAATGTTGCTCTTTGAGTTTTGTGATTTATAATGCAAGTCAAGTCTACGGTGCCACGGTATGGACGGTGTATGCACTTCAAACACTAGATCCAGTATTTTTTCATTTTTTGAAACATGAAATATATCTACTTACGAGAGTTGTGATTGTAGGTTCAGACTACATAAGAAAATATAAATATCGAAGACAAAAAAGGAAAAATTAATCAGCAAAAGTGTTTATTTAAACAGATGCTAGCAGACAAAACACTGTTATTTGCATTTGATGTATTTTGACTGAGTGTTAAAATAACACAAAGCTCCTAAATAAACATATGTTTTTACAAAGAAAGTTATTTATTCGATGTAATGCCAATCGAATTGTCTACATAATGAAACACCCCTGACATGAAGAGGCTTTTAGGTTGATAGAGAGTGTTACAAATAAAAATGTCCCGGACAATCTTGTCAGATAATAACAAGACAATGGAGGGCAGAAGTATGAGTATATTCACAAGCAGGAATCTGTTATCAAACAAGCATATATATTGAGATATAAACAATAAGAAAAGTATAAATAGACAAAGAAAAACAAACAACAAATTATGAGTATTTATAATTCTCCTCAAAACCTGAAATAATCTCGCATTAAGGTAGCACACCAGAAATGGCCTACAAAGTTATGGTTGATTGACTTTATATCCATTTTCGCCAGATTTGCTATGAAAGCGCATCTGTTGCTCAAAACGTTCGTAAAACTGACTTAAACTGCTAAGCAACGTTCTCCGAATGACAACGCACTGATTTATGACCTCCTGTGCAATTTTGGGCATCAAGGGTGTCATGAATCATGCCGTTAATACAATTTTATCAAATTTAATTTGATCATTTGCTTTTCACATGCAATGATATACAATAATTTTAATGTAAGCATTTAAAAAATAAGTATAAGTAGTTCCTTTCGAATAAGAGACTGACAAAGCACGTAGGAATGCGTTAGGTCGATACATATGAAAGTTATATCCTATAAATTAATAAACTATTTCGATTAAAGCAAACAAAAACATACCTCTTTGTTTACATTTTTGTAGTAATCGCTCTTTCATTGTGCGCCAAATTGGCATGTTTTCTTGGAATCTTTCATCCCTCATTAATATTAATCAATATATATTCCCTATTTATGTGGGCGTTATTGTTATTAGGATATGGAAGTTGAATATCGTTTTGCAAACTCAGCTTTAGATAAGGCATGTTATATTAATTCGACTTTTCATCTTCATCAATCAATTTAATTCAACGAGAAAAATATGTAGCTAGTTCAATGTATTCAAATAAAAATTTAAACATTTTGCATAAGCAACGTATTAAATTTCTTAAGAAGTATATACACAATGATATTCAAAAAGTTCGCGGATAAGTGCTCTTATTTCTTTATTTTAAATCGCATTTTCGTTTAAATTGCTGTTATATTTCTTTAAGTATTCATAACATGAAACTCAACAACAAAATATTGACAAATTGAAAATTATCAAAGTATTTTTGTTCAACACTCTTATGAAGTCCCGATTTTGTAAAGTCAAACTGTTCAGTATAAATCTCTAGTATACAAACGGTTTAATTTATAATTACCTCAAAGTTTTAGAAATAAATGCTTGAAATAAATATTTTATTGAATTTTGAGTAATACAGCGTAGTCACTGTTTGCCCTTTCGGTACTGCGAGGCTCAAGACCACCCTTTGACGTCAAAGGACACGAGGAACATCTGATACCTCGTAATTAAACTGATTTTGATACTTCTTGGGTGATTGAGAACCTGGTGTTTTCGACACAGTTGATTGTTCTTTTGTTTCAGGATCGTATAGACCGATTTAGGTTTTGTCGACAGAATCTATGCGCCTGAAAAACGCCTCTCCTTCCCGGTCAAATCGCCTAGAAAAACGCTCACAACACTTGGATCTCTGTTCTGTTTGAATATCCGAAAGCATTCTAGGGATCTATGTTGCACACCGTATTCTCACATTAAGTGGTTGTTATTGTATAAAGTCAACACTACAGAAAACTATGTCGCTTATTTGTGTGCAGGTACAGCTGTGTGCTGTATATTTGAAAGGCATCGCAGACGTTGCATATTTCAGGGTTTTCTGACTTCAGGGTTCACAATTTAACTTGATATTTTGGATAAATCTTGTCGTACATTAACTTATTTTCAAATCAGTGGTTCAATCTAAAAGATGCAATCTTTTGCCAAAATTTCAACTTGACGGATTTTTTTTAAAACGATGCAACGCTGAAATTTGGCAAGCATTGAATCATTCAAATACAAGCAAATCTAAAACATTTCACACGTGTAGACACGTAAATAGCATAGTCTTTAATAGTCTAAGAAATATTACATTTATTTTTGTGTTAACAAATAATTCGAAATTAACGTCATTTACTTGTTTGTTTTAATCGGTTTTGACCAGTGGTGACCCATCTGAGATCCCCTTTGAAGTCACATGATCCCTTATTAGCGATCTATATGAGTTACACGACAATATTTGAACATCCAGCCGGCATGTAACACTATCCGTGCATAAATAACCTATTCGAAATAACAAAAATATAATTCGACTGACTAAGTCATGGATCAATGTTATTTAATGAATCCTTATCCACTTCTATCGCTGAGGACATATTATGCTACATCATGACGAATAATGTACACTCATAATTGTTGTTTTATTCAATCTACGGGGACTTTTGCTTTTTGTATTACAATTCATTGTCCCTCCATTACGTGCGAGACAGATCAAACGGATTTAAGACAGTCAAGAATTTAAATCTAAGATAAAATGCATTATGCAAATATAAAGCGTTAAACTCAGAGGATGCTTTACATAGAAATGTATTTAAGAATGTATATGGAATAAACATTCCGAAAAGGAATACAGATTTATAGTTTTATTTTATCTTAAACAAATATGCCTAAGTCTCGAAATGCGACTGTTCATTATAAAAAGTTGGTACAACACTGGAACCAGGTTTAAGCGGTATTAAAACAACATTAAGAACATCACTGACATCGGGAATAACCAGTTTTAGAAATAATAGTTAATACAGCTCTGCTTCCGGGTTTAAGCTGTATCGGTAATCAGTTTAAACCCACAGGTAAAGGCCCGGTAGCTTCGGGAAGTTAACCTCACAGAAAGAACAGATACTTTGAATTAACTACTTCTACAACGGAATAACTACAATCAATACTTTAAATCTGCAGCAAAAAATAATGAATGTAACTAAAACAATACCAAGAATACGTGAAATGGCTTAATAGTTAACATATAATTGAAATTAAATATAAATTACGTTTCGAAAAGCCAAGAGAAATAGCAACTAATCCGCCGTATATTACGAATTGTGTTTTCATTATGAACTTAGCATGTGACAATAGAAATACGCTCGTACAACCTCCAGACAAATTAATGAAAAATGAAATTGAGCTACCGAAAAGAGAGAATATTAAAACTTGACAGAAATGCAGTGTCTGCTTTATGGTAAATGAACAAGGGCTGTCAATAACATATCCAGAATATCTAGTTATTTGCAAGTCTTAATCAAATTGTGTAAAGTGGTACATAGTTTCATGACTTGTACAGAAATAGACCACAATGCTCTCACAAGACCAGTTTATCAATCGAAAAACCAAACGGCATTTTGTTGCTGAAGTTTTTTATTGTCATTTTTGTGCTTCAGTATAAAGCATAGTGTTACATATTATCATTACACAAACCAAACATTAAGTGAGCCATGGTCCTTATTAACTTATTTTGGTTTTTCTTGTGAAATTTAAATGCAATGTTAATGGGCGTCGCAAGAATTAGTATAATAAAACAGATTAAAGTGACACTGTTATTCAAAATCAATACATACACCTGTTTAACAAACATCAACTTTTGACTTATAAATCTTTAACTACTTACTAAATAATGCATTTATAGGAAATATTAATTACTGATAACAAGATTGTTACCGTTTATTTGAAAGCAGAAAGCGCAAAAGCATTAAATGATTGGTGAATGCTAAAAGATTTGATGTGGTCTACTATAGTCTCATAAGGTAAAAATACCCTGTTTTATGCTCATTTATTTCAGATTAAACTCGATATTCTTCATAAGAACCATTGTTTTCGACATTTATTCATCCGTTTTGGAATATTAAAACAATAGTATTAATTGTAGTAAATCTTATCTGGGAGTAAGAGTGCATCTTTAAGTACAGAGAAAAGTACCCAATTAGATTACCAATGCCCTGCTTAAAGGAACATGGCTGAGAATGGTCTAGTAGTAATGGTGTCCTCCTCTCACCCAAGACGTTTCCCCAGACCTACTTTCACACGGCCTCTCAAAAAATACAACAGTACTTGTTTCTACCCTTGATACTTGCAGTTGTCTTCACAATCGAGCTAAATAAATCAGTGTATATGTAAAGCAAGAAGATATGGCTAAACAGACGTTAAACAAGAGATTTGCGACAAAACACATGACACAGTCACACCACACATATACCAAACATCTTCATGTATAAATGTCACACTATCACGCTGATAGTAAGCGTGTGTTCCCGTACACAAAAAACTATGCTAGTTGAAACGAAAATAGAGCCCGGTTGAGAAATGCACGAAATGCGCTTACACTACCAACCATGTGGGTTTTTGCAAAAAAAGAACACGTTGCCACCGCGGGAATGATTGCGTCATCGCGGTAATTCACGGGAATATGTTCCGCGGTAGTCAACGCATGTGCCGTTTTTTCCACTTGATATATAGCTGTGGTTCAATCATCTTTTATCGCGCGTTTTTGGTGTTAACCGACAACTTCGTAAGCGTTTGATTGCTCTACTGAAATGGTTTACATCACTTAAAACTGACCCGTTAAACATATGTATGCTTTTTACCTGAGTCATTATTAATTTACCTGACAAGTTCATAACTAATATGATATAAATGCATTTGCAAACATGGAACATTACCTTTTATATGCAATTTCAGATCCTCTAAAACGAGTGAGATTGATTGCTGTATACGGACATTTTTTTAAAATTAGTTTATACAAATTGTAATGTAACAGGTACAAAACTGCAATAGAAACAAGTGCTTTGTCATTATACCTGGACAAAAAATATATTTCAATCTCAAAGGGGCTTGTCTCTAGTGTTACAGGGGGAATCCATTTGCCAATCATGACCTGGATTTTGTGAGCAAAACGCTACCATTTTGTTATATAAAGACCCTGCCACACACATAATATATATATCAAAGTCAATCTGGGGAAAAAGAGAAACATAAAACATTGGGTTAGGTAGATGAGACGTCAATGGAAACTACAGGGACCTTGTAAATGGAAGTCATCCAATGGACATGATAAAGTGAAGCCCCAATAATGTGGCTGGTAGTTTGTGCTTCTCATATCGAATATTTCATTTGAGATCATTGAAATCGTGACATTTTTTGCTAAGTATATTGCATATTTTAATACTACAAGAGTTCTTGTTTTCGCTTAAACATACCTTGCGTATATTTCATTATTTTCTGCATTCATAATTAAGACTTCAAGGACCATTGGCTGATGAGTAAGATATATTTATCGGCAATCATAAATGATTCGATCTTTACTTTTACATGATGATAGTAAGGAAGAACTATTTTCCTTATACGATTAAAGTCAGCTGTAAAAAGTCTCACATTTCATCCAAGACTAGCTCATTTTAAGCAGTTCTAGTTTCATGTTGTTGTTATTATTATTCATTGCGTGGATATATGAAAGAAGCAACATCGTACCACGTGACTTGTTTGTAAAAGCAGCATATTGCATCAAAATTGTTGTGCGGAAAATAGGGTATCAGTTGTATTAACTGACACTCGGCGAGCAGAGACGGCCGTTTTCTAATGTTATTATAACTGGCCCAACACATTTGTATGATATTAAATTTTGTCGAAATGACTTATATCACGTGTGTGTATTATATATAATATAATACGATTAAACTAAATTGAAACTCGGCTTATGTACGAAAAATAGTGTATCAGTTGTACATTTTGACACTCGGATATTGGGCGGAAAATTATCTGAAAACTATTAGAGGTACTCATTAATACTCGGCGTTGAAACAAATATAAGTTACATGCCTGTAAACTAGTCCATCAAATAGGACTATAGAAATGGAAGTGAGTGACTTGATAGCATGCCAGCATATCACTGTTATAGTGACAATATCACGTCATGTATCTGAGATATGTTGAACTAGTAATTAAACTTTGTGTTAATTACAGACATCTAACGGGATTGTTTCTCGTCAGTTGGTCTAGTGCAATAGTTTCTCGCCATGCAGTTGTCATATTTGTGTGATTAGTTCAAGCCATATTATATATATATATATATATATATATATATATATACATATATATATATATATATATATATATATTACTCTTTTGTGCACAATAATATGGCTTAGACCAATCACACAAATATGCTAACAATGAAATGATAAAGAACAATGATACAATTAAGATGCCATTTTAAATATAATTATAAGATATGCAACGAGTTATATTCTTTATAAATTTCAAATAATTTGATCAATTTAGTGTGTATAAGGTGCCGTAGAATAATAAAAAAGTAGGTATAGTATAGTATTAAACTTTCGTTTATGATAAAGGATGATGTTACATTAAATATTACTAAAACTTCATTTACATGTTATTCCTTCAAATCCTTTTATAAAAAAAAAAAAAAACGCAATTTCACTATAATTCAAGTAAACGAGGCAAAGTAAACCCATGCAATTATGCGAAAACATGACTAACATAAACGATACATCACAAACAAACAAAAAACACAATATACCTACAATGCATAGCTATTAGCAACTCAATTTGTGTTGATAATTCCGCAAACGCATGAGTAAATTAAGCAAAAATGCAAGGACCGATAAGAAAATTAGTGTCATGACTCAATTAAGGCTAACAGTCGCCCACGTTAGCAAACATGTTGTAGTGTATCCTTACTGCATCGCACCGTATACACTAAAACAGTGAACCAATTCGCAAACGTAAAGTGCAAACACCTATAGTTAGCCGTAACTGAACGCAGGGCAGCTTGTCTTATGTATGGTTATTCCTCAGATTTTGATTTTACTTGTGTTATGCTGATATTGTGTGTTTCTCGTTAAGGGCCTACCACAGTACAAAAGTGTTTGAAGACGGCAAAAACAAACATTTTCAAAAGTTCATGTTTCCTGTTTATTTTAAGAATCAATCTTTTTCTGGAGTACATACATCCTTTGCGACATCTTTTGTGGTAATAAGGTGTTGTCCAACTTTTACGAAAGGACATTTTATAGGAGTTTTGATAAAAAAGGAGTTGCTTTTCTTCGGGAAAGTCTTTTGACATATAAGTAATTTTTTTGTGTCAAAATGCTCCAGACTACGAAATCAAAAAAAAATATTTTGTTTTGTTTGATGAAATAGTTTTAAATGTGAAAGATATTCAATAAGACAGTGAACAAAAGTGGATTAAATTCATTTCTTGGATTAAAAAATGCATATATCTTCCTAAAAAAAGCTAGAATAATCACAGAGCCGCAATATATTATTAAATGTATAATTTTGACTATTTTTACACATATTTATTTTGTTTTTTATTTAAACTCTGATAAAATATTCTTTCGGAATATTTGCTGCTCTCCTTATTACACCTACATTTGTAACAATTGATTAGTATTATGCTTCCAAAGTATTAATATTAAAACAAAATAAAAATGTGTTTTTAAACACTTAATGTTTTGGTCCTTCAAACGACCTTTGCACTGCGGAAAGCCCTTAAATGGATCTTACCGCTATATTGAATTACCCCTTTTCAGTTATGCGAGTAAAAGTAGACAATATGGCAGACAATTTGTCATCAGGATTACACTTGAAACTTGTTATAGGGGCCATACTTTGGATGCAAGCACTGTATGACTTGTCTGCAATGATACATCATTATCTCCACTATCATTGGATGATGCATTTGATGTTGCGCGCGTTGCGTATGAAACGAAACAATATTTCATTGCGGTTGATTGGCTGAAGTTTTTCACGGGGAATTTTGACCCAGATATGGCTTCGTTTAGTATCACAAATGCATTGAAATTGTTGTCATCGTCTAATCTAAAGGTAAGCCATTGTTGTGCAAAAAATATTTAATCTATATATATATATATATATATCTGGATCGACTATTGAGTCAAACAGGTACTAAGTTTACATTTTGGAAGCGTCTTCTTCTTCTTCTTCTTCTTCTTCTTCTTCTTCTTCTTCTTCTTCTTCTTCTTCTTCTTCTTCTTCTTCTTCTTCTTCTTCTCTTCTTAATCTTCTTCTTCTAAATCTTCTTCTTCTTCTTCTTCTTCTTCTTCTTCTTCTTCTTCTTCTTCTTCTTCTTCTTCTTCTTCTTCTTCTTCTTCTTCTTCTTCTAAATCTTCTTCTTCTTCTAAATCTTCTTCTAAATCTTCTTCTTCTTCTAAATCTTCTTCTTCTTCTTTTAAATCTTCTTCTAAATCTTCTTCTTCTTCTAAATCTTCTTCTAAGTCTTCTTCTTCATCTAAATATTTTCTAAATCATCTTCTTCTTCTAAATCTTCTTCTTCTAGACCTTCTTCTTCTTCTTCTTCTAAATCCACGTCTAAATCTTCTTCTTCTTTTACCTTGTCTTATTGTTATAATTATTATTACCGTTATCTTCAGTTAAGCAGGCCGAAGGAAGCTCTTTGTACCATCGAGTATATTCTAGAGTTGAGTACGTTTATGTTTGGTTAACACAGCATTGATTTTGTAACACCTAAAATACAACATACATATTCAAGTAAAGGATTGAGGAGAAAGCCAACGGCTTATATGGAACCACTTTCCTTAAACGTTCGGGTTTACTTTTTTTTTATTTCGTTTGAATTTGTTAGTTTATTGGGTCACGAGTTAAGAATCTACGTTTCAAGAAATGCACATCATTTTAAATAGCGTTTCTTTTTTAAACGTGTTATTAGTCTTCTAAGTTATTTTTTTTCATTTTAAAAATCCTCATTAAAAACTTCAAGTTGCTCTAAATCATATCCTTTCATTTCTCATCATTTGCTAAAAAAATAGTCTAAATTTAAATTTATTAGCCTATGTAAAATAAACGCAATCCATTAGTACAGATTCAATTCCTTAAGCAGTCACGTGACACTGAGGGGATGATTGATGACATTTAACACTCGGCTTATTTTAGCATGCACTTTTAATGCTCTGTTTACAAAATGATGTTTATTTTCCAGATTCTAATAACAATAATGCCAAACGAAATAAGGAGTACATTTTGATTAAGATAAACGAGGGAATGAAGGAATCCAAGATGAATATGCCAATTTTGCACACAAAGAAATACCGCCTTCTACAGAAATTCTGTCGTTTGAAAAATGAGGTTTGGTGTTTTCTGCTTTTCTCGGCATTGTTAATTGAATTATCTCTGACTTGGAAAGGATATTCCATTTATAAAAATCGATATAAATATGCTCTTCGTCATCCTCAATAAAAAAGATTCGAAGGAATTATCATGCTTATATTAAAGTTAATGTTTGTGATGGCATGCTTACTCATCCACGTTCAAAGTTAATTCTAAAAAGTACAAATATATCTTTGTTTTATGTATTGTATTTATGTAATTATATATCAAACCAATGACAATCGACTGTACCAGCAAACACAGATGTTGTTACTTTCTCATTATTTTGTAGAATGTATTAAAATGCAAGGGTTTCTGTATATATACAAGGAGTCGAAACTTGAGGGAGTATTTTGTACGTCCTTCAATACAAACCGAGGTGCTGAGTCTACGCCCGCTGGTAGTATTGTATCACAACTTGACAAACACCAGTCAGCAAAAGTCGGTTGCCCATTTGGGATATGAGAAGGTTTGTTTAAAAACACTACACAGTTTCTAATAGACTATTGTATCACTTGTGATCCATAATCATTTTATGTTCATATTAACTTTGTGTCTATATTATATATATTTAAGTTATCAACGTCAATGTTTTTACCACTAGACGACGTGACGTCATTAAACAGTGTATGACGTTTATGGCTCGTCCTTTCTTTATTGATTTTAGTTATCTTCCGATGAAGGCATAACGTCAAACCATTAGATATAAAACTTTTAAAAAAACATAACGTGCACGTTATATAAAACATAAAGGCATCCAAACATTTCAATGAGATATTATTAGACCAATTTGATAAGGACATTTGATAATTGTGTAATCCGTGTCTGCTGTCTTGTGTCGTTATGTGTCCACACACAGTGACTAATAGGCCTTGACCTTTGGCCCATTAAACAAGCTCAAAGTTAGAAAAGTGTGTTCTGGGGCTCGTCCCTATGATTTTCATTATATTTATCTTTAAGTGTAGTTGAAAATGAACGTCGAAATATATGCTACGTTCATATAAATAATATATTATTTAATTTTAATTAGCAGTTATCATAAATGCACAGCTTCATTCAGTATTATACATATGGAAACTCAAAAACAGTATCAAGACATCAGACATTATTTCACTCGTTTCCAAAATATACCTTTCATTTCCCTTTGTTTTAGATGAGAGATTTGCTGTACAAATATCATTACACTTATCCGAATGGAATAGATGGGTATGTCATGTTTTGTAGCATTTAATATGCCCTACAGTTAACAATACTAAATGCTTTGCCATTGAGCATAATACTAAACTCAGGGCTTAACTCGGTAGCACGGTAAACTTTGACGGAGCTAAAGAAAAGCTTTGACATTAAAAAGGGTCTAGTTCCCATATTTACCGTTTGTAATATCTTTTATATTTTGCTCAAACACACACGGAGTTGCAACTGGAAGATACCCCTTGAATGTTATGAATTTAAACCTAAAGTCATTAGATTATTAAGAGCGTTACTTAAACTTGTTGGCAAGATAAAACATTCTCAGTCACATTGTTAAAAAAAGTTGAAAATATAATTCATTGTTTTTTTCATTTCTTAGCAGGCATCTCGTTTACATTTTTTGTTTTCCATTTCTGGCCTTATAAAGCGTGAATGACTCATCTAAAAACAAAATTTAAAACTAAAAAATTACCTCAGTTTCATAGTTGATACCCAAACTGCGAGAGACGCTTAACAGTATTGATTTCTCCTTCAACAGACCAGCATTCTCACATTTCATGGTAAGTATTCTCACACGTCGTGGTAAGTAAGCCTTTATACTTATACTTACGCTTGATAACTTCTCTGAAAGTACTGAGATAGAGGGATGAATTATGTGGCCATGATGGTAATATATTAAGCCCACCGTAAAAATTACGGCCACTTATGGTCTGCAATCTTCATGGCTTTAAGCCACATTTGACTGAGGTATTAATTATACACATTAAATATTTGTTGTTTGTTCTGCTTCAATCAAGTTATTACACTTTTCTGTTTGTTTGTTTGTTTTAAAGGAATATATGTTTGATGACTTATTCGTGCTTGTGATAATATTCATAATGTTTCTCTCCATTTTCTTTCTGACAAGATTGTCTAGGATATTTCTATTCCAAACCTCCCCTATTCTGTTTCTCTCCTGATGTAAACAACACGATTGACATAACTAATGATTGATTTTGATTTAATATAAACATATATTTGTTCAGGTTTTTTTTTTCGCAAAGTCAAGACATCAAATGAGTCCATGTTTTGAAAACCATTGGTCCGCAAGCAATTGTTTGCATAAATCTTTTTGAAAGTATGACATATTTATAAGACTGTGTGCACTATGAAAAAGCTTTATTATATTTGAAAATCCGGAAAAGTATAAATACATTTTATTGCACTTATTTAAACAGACATACAATTATTAGCTAGTTATGCCAGAAAACAAAACAAAAACAATAACGTTGCCAATATGTTCTATTTCGCAGGTCAAGAATATTGGCTTTGAGGGGTATAAGACGCCACCTTTTGTAGGTATTTGATTAGCATTACAAACTTGAGTTCTGATCATGGGATAATTTAATTATGTTCAAACAATAGTTCAGTAGTAATTGAACATGATGATTTCTTCCATCTTGGAGACAGATTCATCGCCATTCCTACATATTCACTATACTTTGTGAAGAACATTTGACTTGCAAGATCGTTTCTGTTTAATTGTTTGTCGGTCGTAAAGCTCATACTTTTATTATTTGGTTCTTGCAAAAGGGAGATACCTTTTGGCATTTGATTATTCTCAGCATAAATGTGATCAGGATCCAAGCATCCACCTTTGGGTGAAAATATTAATAAAAATCATACCCAAAATAGGATCAATCTGAGAGGCATCTGCTGGGAACGTTTGTTGGTTTTGTATGTACAAATCAATATATGGTATATTTGGTCTATACCTAAGATTAATGTAGACTGTAGATATTCAATTAAATGACCAATACAAGCTCGGTTTGAATTTCATATGACAAACGGTTTTGCTGACCTAAATGTCATATGAAATTCAAAAATTGCAATATTTTTAAATACATACACAATCCTGATTTATGAGGTAAACAATGCGACTAAATCATACTTTAATACACATATGTCTTTACACATACGGAAATCCTTTTTTATTGCGCCACTTCATTTCACAATTCTATAGGCAAGAAATCTATATACCGCCAAAAGCACTTTTCTTCTAACTTGATACTCATTATTTCAACAATTTTATGCACGCCATTTTTGAGATCGTATAATGTTGTCATTAACAGTTTCTTTATTGAATTCGTGACATGGAAAGAAAACGTAACAATACTTGAATATTGATATGGAGGATATGCTACAAAACACAATAATTTGCCAGAATTATGTTAATTTGAAGGCGTCTGCGAATATTATTGAGAACGTAAATGCGACTGGAGGTCTTTTGTCAGAACAATGCTTCTTGGAATCAAGTAGTATATAAGTCACGTTCTTGCAATACGATGCTTAAGTCCAAGTCACATCTTAGGGCATGACCGTCAAACCTACTCATTGGATTTAAGTTCACATATATATCATGACATAGGGACTGCTTAATTAAATGTTAAGCAAATATTTTGAAGTATTTACTTTTATTATTGTTATTGATCAAAAGTGTAAATTAAGCGCTTGTTTAATTCTTACCACATTGCACACACATTACCAAACATATGGATATGTATTTTATGCCAATTCTTTACAATTCTCAATTGGCTAGAAATCAGTTTATCCCGACAATAGTTCTTTCCTTGTGACTCAATCTTAATTAGTTACTTTATCTAATAGAGCACGCCATTTGTGAAATCTGACGATGTTGTCATTAATGCTTTCTTTATAGAATTAATGACACGAAAGTATGTGTTACAATTCTTAAATATATATATATATATATATATATATATATATATATATATATATATATATATATATAGGATGTACTACTGGAACACAATAATTGGTCAGAATTATGTTAGATTTGTAGCATTCTTGGTACATAATTGAGGAAGAAAAATGACAATGAACGTCCTGTGTGAGAACTCTACCCTTCTCAAACGAGTTATATATAATGCATGTTCTTACATTTCATTGCGTGTGTCTAAAGTCATTATTTTGTACGGAGCCAAAATTGTCAAACGTACACATTAGTATTTTAAGTAAATATATTTATTATAACGCGTCTTTTGTGGTATGTTTTCGCCTTGACAAAAACTATATTAATCGTAACTTAATTATGTGCGAACCAAAATGAAAGGAGCATGATTTACATAAAGAGAAATAAAGGGGCGTGGGTCAATGATTGACACCGCGAAAAAAGACGTTGGCATCAAAAATAAATAATCATACTGGTAGCCAAAATAACCCCAAAAGTAAATTTACAGTTATCCTCTCGTAGAAATATCCGATTGAACAATGCAATGATTGATTGGTTATGTCCAAATATGTATTGGGATATAAAAATCAACTCTTTTCTCTGTCTCGCGTTTGTCTACGATCATACTGTTATTTATTATTTGGTCCTTTGTGCGTATTGCATGTCAAAGGTACTTTACATTTTTAGGCTGTATTTTGACACGTAAATAATGTAACATTTACCCTAGTTGTGAATGCTCAATTTTAATCAAGACTGCTATATCTATACAATGGAAGAAGTGTCTGCTTTCAATGGGTCAGTTTACAAGAATATAGATCTTTTTTCAAGCTATTTAAACACACTTCAATTTCAATCCATAAATTATTGCCTTTTTTATCCTGTTGTCCTTGATACTCGAAATAACTTTAGACGTAAAAACATCTGCTTAAAATATGATATTATTTATGTTTAAACATATGCTGACGTTGATACATCTGCTTAAAAGGTATTATGACTTATGTTGAAACATCTGCTCAAAGTATAGAATAACTTACGTTGAAACATATTCTTAAAATATAGTGTTGCTTACATTGGAATAAACTGCTTAAAATACAGTAGAGAAGTGTTTACAGCTTTGTTTCTTCGACCTATCTATTGGTCCATGATTATTATGGGAGTATCCCATCAGAATTATGGAAAAGCAATACTATGGTCAATTGGCACCAGACACAAGCACTAAAGTGTTACGGAAATACTTAAGTCATTTCTCATTTTATCTAAAGAAAATCCACATAACATCTAGCATGATACAATTCTTTTTACTTTTTCAAAGCGCATTATTTTTTTTTAAAATTGTGTTGATAAAACTCATAACATAATATTTTGAATACGCTCGTATAAGTACTTTTCGACCCAAATTAAGTAATAACCTTAAAAACAATGATTTGAACTTGTAAGTATATGGTAGATCTCAATATTTGTGATCTACAGAAAAAAAACGTGCTTACCTGTGTCCTCGGCTCGCAAATTTGAAAATTGTCATTTGCCCACAAAAATATAAACACCAAGCACATGGTACCTTTTGTTACTGACACTAGTTTAACAAGAAAGCATTGGTGGAAAAAAGATTGATTGAAATAAACTATGAAGCTATGTGTTGATGCGTTCGTCAGAAAACGATTTAAGTAAAATTAATAAACATAAAATTCTTCGATTGTCATTGCCCACACAAAATGCAAACACCAATAAGAATTGGAAACAAACAGGATTTATTTTATGATCATTTCCAATATATACTTGGTTATAAATATTGTCCAATAATGTTTACTTAACTCATTGAATTCTTCAGTTGTCGGAGCCGTCAAGTGGTGGAGGAAATATTGTCTTCCCTTTTCTCAATGTCACAGTTGTTCCACAGAAGGTAATGATAATTAATTCATATTTTGTCAAATAAAAGCAAATTTTAAAAGTTCTATTTATCATATTAAAATTATCGATATCAGTTTAACTACCATGGCTGCAGATCAAAGTTTTCAGCAACTACTCAATTTGTTATGTAGAGTATAACTTAACATCAGGAATACGTATCAACAATTATCATAGAAGCGTAATCGAATGAAGGAGATACTTTCCAAAGAAGTACTGCACTGTTGACAATATCTCATAGGTTTAAAAAAATTCGAGATGACCTCCTGTTCTATACACTAATCAATCAAAAACAGATGAAATCTCAAATGCATTCTTAAACACGGAATAAATTGATTTCGAAAAATGTTTGGTATAGGATTAAATAATATATTTTGTGAATAATATCATTCAAATTGTTTAAGATGTAAAATGTCGATACATCGCATGTGATTCACCCGTATCCATTTAGTGTTATTACAACCTAAAATATCTCTTTCCGTTTTCAACAGATCAAATGAGATATTGGATGGATCATAAACAATTTTTCTTATGCTTTATTTTCGCTGAAAGGTTTCTACGTAATCAATTCATCATTTTAACGACACCTTTGTCGTCAATGCGCTCCAATATTTCAGGGTTCTGTCTTATTCTTTTAGAGGAAAGCCCATCAACAGATGACAGTTTGTCCAGTACTGGCTGATACCGAATGGGGTAAAAATAATTATCGTAATATTCTCGAAAAAAGTATGTGCACAATCGGAAAACGTCTAAACTCATCAGCAACTCTCATTCTAAGGAATATTTCCTAATAACTTGACGCAATTTTCAAAAATGTATTTTACTCTTCTGGAAAAAGTTAAAAAATTGTATGCTCTTTCGTTACCCTTTCTTTTGTACTGCCAGTGTACAAAACATTCTGGTAATACAATGTGCACCAATCAGGGAACATACTATTAAGTCACAGATTTCCCCGGAGTCATGCGGTGTTGAAGAAAGCAGCTATTTCGGAAAATTACTCCCGCGATAGAATGGTATCAAGAACGAATATTTCAAGAACTAACATTAGATAGGAATGACGTATTTAGGATCGTAGACACATTCTTTTAAATGTATGAGAGCTGGAAGTTTCCCTAAACGATCGAAATGATACGAATAAATATTTGTTGCACGCATTTATATTCCCACTGTTTCTCGTTTAATACCTTACCGCTAGAAGTATCACCATTGCATTGCCTAGACACATATGTTCATTCTTTCCATGCTATTACATCATGCTACATCGATATAAACTGATCGCAATCAAAAACTGTCTGTGCATTTTCTTCAAATGCATACTCTTCATAGTATTTTAATTCATATGAAGTTGAATTACACGATGAAAACGATGTAGAATTGCGATATATATTTACCACCAACACAAGTTTGTTTAATCCATATACTTAGAAATGTTTTTTAGCACAATGCAGCTCAAATATTACTTTTAAATAACTATCCGTTGTGAAAATAGCAATTTTTTTTTAAACAAAACGTTCATTTCAAAACGGGAGGGTAAAAATACATTCTTCCTAACTACAGAGATAGTTATCATCGCAATAAAAGTTTAAATTATTTTTGTCTTCATACAAGTCTATGTCTAGTGCATTCGATTCGCGGAAAGGAAAAAAAAACATATCACAAATTAGGCATGTATACAATTACATAATGTATATATAAGGATTTAAAGTCATTACGAGGACCTTCATGCGATCATCAATTTGGTAGGTAAAACTGGAAATCCACCCAAGAAACGCTTACGCAAAAAAAAACATTATCTACAACTATGTTAAGATAATGTTTAAGAATAGAGCTCTTACTTAACATTTTTATGTTTTATTATTATAACTAGCATTTCGTTGACATACAGTAGTGTAGTCCATTTAGAAAACCAAACATTTTCTGATACAGTAAAGTCATATATTTTGTTTTAGTGGGAATAAACCATCTACAAGACCAGATTTACATCGATGTGTGTTATGCTGATGTCATGAAAATGCCAAAGCGTTCTTAGATAGAGGTGTTCAATATTGAAAACTTTACAACTCGGATGGATTTGTTTATTCTGAAATTGTTCTGCAGTAAATGAAGTGTGAATGTATGTGTGTAATACGATGGTAGCTTTATTCAATGTGTGTTACTGCATATTGATTGATTAATTTAGTGTTTGATTTAAGTTATTGTCGAATACGCCAATTTATTCCATATCTATATACAACAGTTCATACATGCATGTATGTGTGGGTCTGAATTAAAGCGACAGTCCGCAAATCGGGCAAATTAGCCATGAAAAAAAAAAATTCATCTATGTGTTGATAAGCATTCCTGACTGACGAATCCAAAAAAATTTGGTTCAAATCGACCTAGAAATGAGTTTTTCGTGTCATTTTCAATATCTCTTCTTAAATATCGGCCCCCGAGAGTTAACGGTTATATAAATAGAAAAAACAGTGGGATTCCAAAGTTCTTGCGCATGCGCAGGGCGATACTATTTCCCGGTCTCTCCTCGTAAAATCCGGTCTCATCCGGTCTCATAATTCCCGGTTCATAACTTATGGCCCCAGGCAACGGATTGTGTTGCTGATGTTTATAACACGATTTTGACAATCTTATTTGTTTTTATATGTAACAAAATGGTATAAAATATATAAACATTATGTCTTAATTTATGCAATTTGTTATAGGTATACACTATTTATGCAATTCGTGTTAAAGGTGTAGAGAAAGATGCGATGCAGTACAAATGCTCATGTTTTTTGCATAAAAGATTAAGGACGGCTAGAGTATGAAGTAACTTAGAATTGCACCTTTTAAATTATGTTATGTTATGTTATTGTTCTTCCTTTTATGTTTACCCCCCCCACCCGACATAAATTTTTTTAAGCATAAATGATTACAATTGAAAAATTCCATGTTTGCATATCCGACTCATATCGATACGATACGATATGTTTATTGCGTAAAACATTATACAATGTTCATCGCATGTAAACAAGTAAATCAATGAATGGAGAAAAAGTACACAAACACATTTTCTGGAGCTAAAAGTTGCAATGTTATAACATCCTATTATAGTAATTATGCGTGTGCTTAGACATTAAAGCTACTAGATGAAGAGTGTTTCTTTGAAGTTGCGCCATTCTGAAGTAATCAACACATTATGTCTCCATTTTTCGTTTATAATTTTGTGCTATTCGCTAATGCTAGGTTTATATTAGGCCATATGTCCCCGATTCCAGAGCATCGTGGCGAACGTAACAGAGCGTGGAGTCGAATCGGGGTGATCGTGGGGGAGCGTAACGGAACGTGGTTGAATCGGGGACATCTTGGGCATCGGGACAGATTTTAAATCAAACTTAAATTTCACCACGATTGCCCCGATTCATTTTCTAATCGTGACATAGCGTGGCCTTCGTAACAAAACATAACGGAACGTAACGAAGCGTAACAGAACGTGGAGTACAATCGCAACAGATCGGGACCAGCGTGGACACATTTTTTCATCCCGCTTCGCTGCGACGTCTCAAGATAGCTCCACGCTCTGCTACGATCTACCACGCATTTACACCTTTCATGATATGACATTATTGTGTATTGTCATAAACCTGTTATGAAGAGTTCCTTGACAAAATAAAATGATAATAAATAAACTTCTGAAATATTCGGAAGGCTATTTTACAAATGAAATATAACTTACAACATACAAGAATCTTTATTTAAAGTCGTCATGATCGGTGGAACTACGATGCTACTAATTTATAAAAAGTAACAAATCTCAGCTTATAAAAGTTCCACGACTTCTATAACAACCAAATGTACATGCCTGTGGTGTCTTTGCAACTGCTAATGCTGTGGATTTTTGTTTTAAGAATGGCTATGTAAATACAAACGTCAATTTCGTTGTAAGTGAAATGAGGGAACATCTAGTCAGCTGTCTAGAAAATCAAAAAAAATCCGTTTTATAGAGAAAATGAAAAGTCGCGATCCCTATGAATTTCAAATTAAAAACATTCTGTTCATGTGAAATGCCAGAATTCGTCGATAATTTAGTTATTTGCGAAAATAGAACATGCAGGAAAAGATTCCACATGAAATGCGTCGGCATAAAAATTAAAATTAGACGATCAGTTGGCAGAAATACATAAGGCAACTGGTCGTGGAAGCGCATCTGCTGCAACAAAATCAATAGTTAAACAAAAGAAGGATAATAGAATTCCTGAAGTACTGAGATAACTTACAAATTTGATTTACATGTAGTCAAGCATTGTTATTTTTTGTATTACTATTATCAATAGTATACTTATAACTGAATTTAATATGAAAAAAACACACACTCAATGTGTTTGTTATTCGTGACATTAATTTCAGTACATGTGCATATTTCATGTTTTTATCTTTGCCTAAATTTATTTTATGTTTTATTGATATAAAATTTGAAATAAATAGTGACATAATTATCATCAAATATCTAATGTTTTAATCAACTGTAATCTTTTGTAATCCTATTACCCCCCGCGGTCATTAACACCTTTTTGATCACGCCCGATAGCTACTATAAAACAGAGACCGGAGGAGACCGGGACCGGATGAGACCGGGACCGGGAAATAGTATCGCCCCCAAGAGTAGTCGGAAAAACCGTAGACCTACTTTCTCGTTTGCCGTCTAAAAATAGCAACTTTCGGCAATTTTCAATTTGTTAAATCTAAGTTATTAAAGCGATTTTTTAAAAAATAATTGCGGTTCAGTCGGTCTGAAACAATGTGGAACTTATTAAAAACTTTTGAAATACGGTTACTTTTGCGGACTGTCGCTTTAAACGATGTACAATTGTATATGCGATTTAAGGAACACGATCATATACTTATGTGCCTTTATATTTTGCAAAATATTTGGTGTAAAACCAAAATTAAATTAAAACAACGAAAATATGTTCTATCATTTTTACAGTTTATCTTACTACATTCATTTTGACAGACTTGCCTGCGTATAGTTCATTATGTGCTCAGCATCTGAAACGGCTAATAAAACAATTTCATAATGAAATGGTTTTATTCAGTACATATAATTTATATCCAGTAAAAATGTCATGTTTCCGTGTGTTAATGTTTGTGATCTGAATGATCTATACGACATTAGCCCTAATTCCGTTTAACATAATTTTGAGTCCAAAACGAATCAATCGCTTAAAACATGGACATGCCATATATGAATGTGGATCAGTAAATATGACTGAGTGGTTTTCGTTGAAAACATCACTTTAGCATGTGCTTGGGAAATATGACAGAATACAGGCGATCTCCAAGTAAAGAGATCTCAAATCACAGCCGCCAATTTCCTACCCAATACAGACGCTTTTCCAAATAAAGGGATAAGATAAACCTCTGGAGGATAGTTTGCTTAAAGCCAATAATCTTTGCTACTGCATGAATGTCACATTCGGGTTTTACCCACAAAGTGCATGGGTTTTCTTTGCCTGTTTTGTTTGATTTATAGCTCGTATTGTGTTAGTTTCGTTGTTAAAACCTGTAAATAATGTTTTGTGTACAATTTAATGTCAAATCTTCCTAAAGAATAAACGACAACTTTACCCATTTTTGATTTATTTTATAAATATATGGCACTAAATACTCAAGACACAACTGACATTGGCATCTTGTGTGTATTATCTTATTTATATGTATTAACGTGTAAGCTATGAAACTTTTGTCAACATTTATATGACTTAAATCAGATACACATATAGGACAATTGCATGGCGAGAAGCAACTCAACCAACTCAAGCGATGCATAATATATAAATAAAGTTATATTGTCAGTATACAGGTGACAAGTGGGATTTCAACATTCTACTAATGTTCACTGCTATATTCCTATATGATATTATATTTAGTCAGTCGTATTTGTTTCATAGCAAAGTGTCAATGAGTACCTTTGACCCATTCTTTCCGCACAATTGATGAATGTCAATTACTCTACTGATACCCTTTTTTCTGCACAAAATATTCTGTAACTGGCTGCAGTTGCAAATAAGTCACGTGTACAGATGGTACTTTGTCGTTGGTTCTGGTAACAAAGCTTTAGACAGTGATTTAAGAAAAAACCCAGCAAGATCTGCTTGAAAAATAAGCTGGTCTATTAGCAGATCTCCTTAAGGTGTTAAAATTTTCAAATTTCAACAGCTGCCTATAATCGCATACGGAAACTAATTCTGATTTAATTTCATCATGGTAAAGTTAAGATCGTAACACTAACGGATGGGGGGGGGGAGCGCTGCACTTCCAGCCCTCCCCTACCCATCCTTTCACTCCAAGTTAAATATTTTTATTTTGTGAAAATCGGATACAAATACAAATGTAGTCAAAAGCTCCTCTTAAAAACAAAAAAATAGCCATAGTTGTCTGAGGTAGTACCGAAAAAATCCCACTTACTGCATTTTAAAGATGTATATAGGATCTTGGGGAGGGGACACATGTACAAACAGACGCTTACAGGTAGCGCCATCTCAAACGCCAACCTTTTCATCCGACCTTGCATCATCCGAAACAATACGAAGTAACGATTAAATTAAAACTCTTTTGTTGACAAAAAACTGCTGGAACTCGTCCCTATATTTTGTTTTATTAAGAGTTACACTGTAAAGTCAGAACAAAGCAACAATCACGAGGACAAAAGGCACATTCTGCTACCATATAGTTTAAAAGATGGAATGTTTTTATCACATACCCATTGCCCAGCTGTATGTTTGAACCGTATGCCTCTTTTGTTTCGTCGGACACCAAAACAAAACGACGATAAAAATCAGTAAATTATCAACATGGCTATAAAGAGAGGCATGCCAGCATCTTTTAACACGGTAGACAGTAGTGTTACCAAAATGTGCGATATTGTCCTTCTTTCTTACAAATAAATAGAGATTATCACTCTTTTATGAGGTTATTTAAGAGTATTTAACTCTTGTAAATTGTCGTCAGAGAAAAGCTTTTCCTTTGGTGCCAGAAGTTAAAACTATTCCGCTCCGGCGTGATATATTCCTGTTCATGTTCGCATAATTTAAAGTTTTATATTCTGCTTGTTTACGGCTTTGAGATGCAAATGCTATGTTAACATTTTAAAATTTGAATAAATAAACACTGTAATTGAAAACATAGGACAAAGACCTTTCAACATCAAGCGTTAAACCAATTTAATAGACACGTTTGTCTCGTATTGTATCGAATTATTGATGAGGGCCGATCAATTTATTTGTGTAATTCAACAGCCAACGGTTTCAAATATGAATACAGAAAACATTGGCATATCAACAAGGCATGTCCTGTTCTAAAACGAGATCACTTGTTCTATCAAATGTAAACGGCTTCTGTATGAAATACAGCAAAAACTGATATTTCCTGGAAGTTTAATTGAACTCAAACGAAATTTTAAGAATAACAAACACAAACTATCAACCTCATTACTCAGTATTTAATGCTCTCCATTGTTTGAATCTATCTATCTATACTTTACTCGGTATTGGATGTTTCCCTTTCCCCAAGTTGTTTATATCCGTCTCAAACAAAGTTCTTACTTCCAATAAAATTTTGTACCTGTTACATTACAGTTTGTATTTTATTTGGTTTGACAAATGATGGTCGCTTTTGACAGACGACACATCCAATTCTGCGGAAGTTTAAATTGGTAAGAAGTCAAATTTTCTGACGATTTAAAAGGCAACTTGAAAACGTTGTTTTTCCTAAACTCGAATTAATTTATATTGACCTCTTAGCCAGTTTTTATCAGTTTAATTTGGAATTTCGCAAAAGCCTTTCATTTTATCTTCGTTAGTGCTCTTGACCGTATAAGTTTGAATTTTATTGCATTTATAATTTAAAGGCAAATACACGGTGTAGCCAGGCGGTTGAGTGATAATTGGCCCGAGTGACTCATAATGGCCCGGAACCTCCTTAATACATATGGGGATTTTTTGCAAGTTTTAAATTTTTAAAGTTTACCTGCAATCCAGTTGTGCATTCTAATTTCGCCGTGGCTTGACTACGATGAGTTAACTCACTCTCAAATTAAATTTACTTTTTATTAATTGGTTTTTGAGAGTGAGCCAAACAGGCAAACATCATTTTGTTGTCAATTGTATGTTCCCATTCCATTTTCAATTGATCACTTTGAAAATTCCACAACACGTCTATCCGAATGTTTCTGTACGAATCACTGACATCTGTCTGTTTATGTCCTGAATAAGTGAATTCAATTCAATAAACATGAACACTTAGCATGTGGAAAGACTATTTGTACTCAAATAAACCTATACCTCGTATTAATGATGTCAACATGTATGAACAGTTGCTGTTTGTCAAGTAATTTCAATATTGCCGCTTCCATTATTTTGTTTTTTGAATGTCAACGCAGAATAAAAACGCCGCCCTAACGGTCCACACTGGTTAATAAACACTACACTAGCATATTTTCCTAAATTGCGTTTGCGTTTGCCTCCCTTTAGGATTTTAAGAATAATAAATATGTTCAGGCAGATTAATACAATTTGATTTATTTAGTCAAGACATTATTTTGCAGTCGCCATTATTGATATAAAGGCGAAAATTAAATTCACGTGCGAACGTTCAACGGGCCGCAAAATAATAATCAGCCCGGGCCGCAAAACTGATAATCGCTGAGTCATACAAATAATCATGCAAATAAACGCAAAATCCCTGTACAAATGAGTTACCATATATAGTAACATATGTATTAAGCCAATTTATACAGCATCAATGCTCAATAATGTAAGGGTATAATTAATATAACTCCATTTCTGTTAAGAATAATCCTGAAGTAATTAGTAATATATTTTCTGAAAGGAAGTTTGATTAAATGACTGTCCGTTCCATATTGTAGTAGAATGTAGTCTCTCATTGTTCCATAGATGTTATTTTAATTAGGTCATTCGTAATATTATAATCATCTACTCGGTTTCCGGTATTTCTTTCATCGATTTATGTATTTTTAGTACAGTACAATATATATGATAGTCATTCAAGCTGTGTCTTTGATTGATGTAAACTATATTTATCAAAACTGTTTATACATACGTCTCAATGCTAGCCCCAAACACAAACTAGGTTTATTGCAGAAATGCCGTTTACAAGAATGACATTCCTTTTAATGACTGACAAATTTGCGCCATAAATGGATTTTGCTAGACACATTGTCTAATATCAAAACAATGTAGCTCATTTGGAAGTCAATTGTCTCTGTCATGATGTCAAATTCATTGAGTGTTAGAGACTGTGTAACCAACGCGGAATGATTTAGTCATAATAAAAAAAACATTAACTTAAGATGATCAGTCATTCGCAGTACTCAACCAAGGTAAACAACTATGATAAGTTCTTAACACAAATGTCTATTCATACATAAAATTATTCATGCATATGTAAAAATGTACCCTAAATCAATATGTTAAATATAAGAGGGCGATTAAGTCTTAAACATAAGGTGTGTATTGTTTCATATAAAAGAAAAAAACCCGCAATTTATGTTGCATGTAAAAATGTCATTATCTGTCAAGTTATTGGTATATCGGATGGCAGCAAATTTTAACATCTATGTTATGACAAGCGATAAAACAATGATAATACACATGAAGTTTAGGGACGAGCCCTGCAGTCAAGCTTCCTTTATTGACCAACACACGCGCAATAAGACATACAACGTTGCAACAGTCAGACTACACTAATTATACTGAACTATTGTTGCCTGAGTGAAGTATTACTGAAGCCAACCAGTGTTTTATTATCAGCCTTATTGTTCTGTATATGCATTCCTGTTTTAAAATAGATATTGGTTGACGAGCCTTAATCATCAATCTCATTTATTTATTATGTAAATGCATTAAAAAGTAATGTTCCAAAATTGACTCGATTCGAAAATTCATTTCTTCAATTAAGACGTTATGAAAATAAAAAAATAATTTACGAAACAACATACTTATATTTCACGGGACCCACATGAATGATGTTCACACTTTCAGTACAGAAATCGAACGCTTTCGAAAGTTATCGGATATCATAATATAATGTAAGATGAACACAGATGTTTTCTGCTCATGAACACACGCTAGCTATAAGCGTGATAGTGTGATATTTATAAATGAAAATTTGGATACATATGTGTTCGCTCTGTGTAATGTGTTTCGTTACGAATCTCGTGTTTAAAGGTTGTTCAGCCTTATCCTCGTGCTTAACATATATACTGATTTACTGAACCTCGACTTTGAAGACGACTGCGATTTTCCTGACTCGAAACCCGTTCTTTTTTCCTTCATGAGAGGCCATTAGAAAGTGGGCCTCTTGGGCTAATTTCTGTTCGAAATAATCCAATGAGACCATGGCTAACAAATTGTTTTAGGCAGGATATTGTTAAATATGCCGGTGACTTTTTACAAAGGAGATTCTTTCTTTATTTGTTTTCATTGGTCGGAGAATGCTTATGAATATTTAAGATTTACGAAGTTTCCATAGCCAATTTGCCAAGGGTTTCGTATATGTTATGATACGCTGGGATGCCGAGGATGCTTTATGCAGAATGTTCGTTAGATGATCAGTTTCTTGTTCATGTAGTTTCCATTGTATTAAAATACTTATACTTCAGATGATCATGAACATTCCTTAAAATTAAAATGGACAATGACTCACTTAACATTTGTGCAATTAAAATATGCAAAACCACATTTTTATCTTATGCAATAACGTTTTCTGGGGAGGGGGGAGAACGAGCAAAAATATCACAATTTTAAACATTTTACATTTACCAGCGGCAGATGCAATTCACAATTACATTAGGATTCCGAAATGACTGAATATCCTAGAAATATGACAGGCCCTGTTCGTTTACTTTTAATTAAACAATTAACTTCTGTCAACATTAATCATCTCTCTTTTCCGGTTGCTCATTTTCCGATATTATGAATTTAGAAGTGTGCGTTTCTATGAAAACATAATTGGTGATATAAGGCGTATGCTTTTGGGCTTGTCCTTACACGTATTTAATATTAAAAATGTATATCAATTGTACGATTAAGTCATTTTACACATTTTAGGCACTTTGTTTTTATCATTCGCTTCATCTTGCCGCACATGGTATATGCTGATTGCAATCACCTTGTATGGCTATAATGTGTCTATTCTCTCTGAAACTTGTCAGGTTAACTTTCCAATTCTTGAAGTGGCTATCGAGCTTGTCCGTTTGGTTTCGATCGTATAATTGACAACTGATAAATGGTTATTTATTATTATCATTATTATTACTATTATTATTATTATTATTATTATTATTATTATTATTATTATTATTATTATTATTTTTATTATTATTATCATTTATAATAATTATTATGATCATTAATTAGTATTATCATTATCATTACTATTATTATTATGATTGTTATTTTTTATTATTATAATTATTATTATTATTATTATTATTATTATTATTATTATTATTATTATTATTATTATTATTCCTCCTCCTCCTCCTCCTCAACCTCCTCCTCGTCCTCCTCCTTCTCCGCTTCTTCTTTTTTTGTTTTCTCCTTCTTCTCCTTCTTCTTCTTCTTCTTCTTCTTCTTCTTCTTCTTCTTCTTCTTCTTCTTCTTCTTCTTCTTCTTCTTCTTCTCTTCTTCTTCCCTTGTCTTACTATCATTCTTATTCATAGTTGCCATATTTTCAGCTAAGCAGGCCGAACGAAGTTCTTCAATCCATCGAATCCATTTAAGAGTAAGGTACGTTTATGTTTGGTTTAAACAGTATTTATTTTGTAACATCTAATACATATATAAATAAAGGATTTAGGAGAAAGCTATCGGCTTCTTTTTTCTCTTTCTTTTTTTAGTCATTTAAATTCATTTGTTTATTGAGTCCATTTGAAGGCTTCAGTTCCTACGTTTCAAGAATTACTCGTCATTATAAATAGCGTTATTTTTATAAAGTGTATAATCAGTTTTCTAGGTCAATATTTATTTTTTCAAATCCCCATTTAAAGCCTGCTCTAAATTATATCCAATTGCCGAAAAATTATTCTTAATCTAAATTTATTGGCCTCTGTATTAGGGATGATCAATAATTACCTAGACTGCCTATATATCATTGATAGTATAACACATGCATTAATAAAAAATATATCAACAAAATTCTATCCTCAATTGCGGATGTAAATATTAGAAATGTATGTCTCTCCTACATCAAATCATGGCAACTTGAAGACGTACACTATCGCGCCGTCGGCCCGCGTCGTGATCGGTTCGACGACGTTAACGACGTCGCATATCCTGTAGGTGCTCGAGATACGTCTGGTGTGATCTCACTTCTTCTTAAAGTAGGAATCGGACCATTTTTAACAGCGTTGGTTTCCCTTTGGTCATTTGTTGAAGATGATATCCCGATAGTACTCTGCCGGGTACTGGTGTATCAATGTTTTTGCAGCCGACTGTAGCTCCCGTAAAGTTTCAAATCGGCGACCTTTGAGGTGGGACTTCAACTCCGGCGGGAAAATAGCAAAGTCGAACTGGGCCAGGTCAGGTGAGTACGGCGGATATGGTCGAACCTCCAGTCCTAGGACGCTAATCTTAAGCTGAGTGGTCGCCGCAGTATGAGGTGGGGCATTATCATGATGGAGGATGAAATGATCAGCCGGGATGTCACCCCTCTTTTTTCTAAGCGCCCGGATGAGATCACGGCCGAGTACCTGTTCACAATGTTAAAAACGTTTAATGAGTCATACTCTCACATTATAGTTAAAAGTGTGATACTTACTTCGCGTTTATATTCATGACAGGTGTTTGGCAACTGCAAGATCAATATGATTATCTCTATTATGATTTAACTATTTGCGCAAAATGGATTTACCCCAATTGTTGATATATTGAATATGTTATACAATATGTAACATGCAAAGTAAAATTAATTGAAGTTCTTCTGAATGTAATTTATTGCTATTAATGAATATTACCGTTGAATAATGTGATCTTCCAGATCCTTGTAACAATAATGCCAAACGAAATAAGGAGTACATTTTGAGTAAGAATAATGTGGGAATGAATGAATCCAAGATAAATATGCCAATTCTGCGCACACAGAAAGACCGCCTACAGAAATTTTGTCGTGTGAAAAAAGAGGTTTGTTCTTTTCTGCTTTTCTCGATATTGTAAATTAATTTATTTCTGAATTGGAAATAATATCAGTGCCGTAGATACACCGAGGCACACCGAGGCAGTTGCCTCGGTGTTTTTGGTGCATATAACAGTTTCTATAGTTCTAAAAATAACTCTTTTCGACTTTCTTCATTTGCCTCAATGTACACAAACAATTGAAGCGGAATGTCTATATTTGAAAAAAAATCTGAATATTAGATATAATAGAATAAACTCTACAAACTACGATACTATACCGTTTAATATTGATTTATTGATTATGTAACATTTAGGAAGATATCACGAATCAATGTTTTTATACATGCACCGGGCAGAATGGTCACGTGTCTGCCGTTGAAGCGAGAATAACAAATCTATTTCCAAAAGCAAAGTATAACACACACTGTGCAAGCCACTGTCTAAACTTCTAATTGACTAAACTTAGTTATAGTTATCGTGCACCAAAGTAGCGAAATAAGAAACTTTATGAATGCATTTAAGGAACTAACACTTTTCTTTGGCTATTCTGCAAAGCGGAAAGATAACATTCTTGACTAAAGATGTGTCTGATCTGTTAGCTGGTTTGACTGAAAAAGAAGAAGAACATGATCACGAAACTCTACTATACGACGTGTCAAAGCGACAGTCTTTGCCAACACTGTCGGACACACGTTGGCTATCACATGTTGACTCATGTTGACTCATTTAGCACGCTTATCGTAAATTATGACAAGATATACGATGCGCAACAACAAGTTCTTGATGAATCTTCACACCAATCTGCACATTATGCAACAAGTTATATGCACGCTATGCAGCTATTTGAAACCATTGTTGTTGCTGTACTTACACAGTACACGCTGGGGTTTGTTCGCCCGCTGTCTGTCAGCCTTCAGGGAAAGTCGCGTAACCTTTTAAAGACGCATACTGAGGCACCAAACATCATAGAAACTCTCCAAAATATTAGAAATGGGGATATGTTTGACAAATTGTTCGATCGCGCAGTAAGTATAGCTGCATGTATTGAAGATGTGCCGTCAAAGCCAAGAACAGTTTGCCGACAGAGACACCGTGCAAATTAATCTTCGGATAAAGGCAGTTTCCAAGACCATTACAGATTGAATTATTACTTTCCATTTCTCGACCACATGATTTCACACACGAGGACACGAGTCCCTGCTTAACTGGAAGGCGCACTTAAGGAAACCATTCTTCTTCCTGGACATATGCAAAATCTTGACTCCGCTCTAACAGATCAAATAAAGGAGGCATTTTTATATGACTTGCCGAACCCCGGAGATTTTGAACAGAAAGTATTGCGATGGACCTTGGTAATCAAAAACTGTACCAAAGTCATGACGCTGGAAGAAGGTGCAGTATTCAAATTAATGTTTTATGTGTCTGCTTGTTGGTTCTTGCACTTGTGAAGGAGTTTCAGTTCACTGAGGCGGCCTGGAGTCGGACATCCATGGGTGCCTCAAGACTTACTGGTTTGGCACTTGCCTACGTCCACAGAAACAACATTTCTGTTAACCCTAAACACATTCTTAAGTTGTGGGACGCCACAGGACACCACCGCATAGCACTGGCATTCACACATTCAAGTGACAATATGTGAGACGTTTAAAGGTAGGTTTATTGTATTGGTAACACAGCCTCATATGATTGTGACAGTAAATTTCTTCTAAATGCACATTTCTTTGGTCTAAATTTATGTAAACCATGTAGAATTCACTTCAACTGTAGCAAAAGTTAAAGCACTAAAAATGTTGAAATGTTGTATTTTTATGTAACATTTTTATGCATTTAATTCCACCAAAGATACTCCAGAATGCTTTTTGCCAAATAAATATTCCGGGAAGGGGTGCATGTCCCCGGACCCCCTAGACCGTTCTGCCTATTTTTTTAAGTCTGGCTACGGCACTGAATATGCCATCATTTGTATCGACGTAGTGCACGCAAATGCGCTTCGTCGTCCTCCATTAATATATATTCGAAGGAATTACCATTCTCATATCATAGTAAATGTTCCTGATGGCATGTTAACTCATCCACGTTTATATTTTGTTTTAAACAGTACAAACATATGTTTATATTATCCATTAGGTTTATATAATTGAACATCAAACCAATGACAATCGACTGTACAATCAAATACTAAGTGTTACTTGCTCATTATTTCGTAGAATGTAGCAAAATGCAAGGGTTTCTGTACAAATACAAGGAGACGAAACTTCGGGGAGAATTTTGCAGCGATTGGCCGGGGTTTTTGTACACATTTGTAATTTCTTGTTTATTCTGCTTCAATCCGGTTATTCCACTTTTCTGATTGTATGTCTTAAAGGATTATATGTGTATAATGTATATGTGCTTGTGATGATTTTCATTATTTGCTCTCCATTTCCTTCCTGACAAGATTGTCTAGGATATTTCTATTCGAAACCTCTCCTATTCTGTATCTCTCCTGATGTAAACAACGCGCTTGACAAAACCAATGATAGATGTTGTTTTAGTATAAACATTAGTTTTTCAGAGGCCTTATTTAAGTTTCACACAGTCAAAGGCTATAAATGTCAAATGAATGCATGTTTTGACAACTCTTGGTCAGCAATTGTTTGCACCCTTTGAAAGTATGGCATATCTATAAGATTGTATGCAATATGGAAAAAAAAAACATTATAATTTTCTTCAAATTCCGGAGAATAATTCATTCATTTTATTGCACTTTTTTAAACAGAAATAACAGACATAACATTATTATATATTTATGCCGGAATACAAAAAAAAAGAAAGTTGTCAATGTGTTCTGTTTTTGTAAGTCAAGAATATTTGCTTGGCAGGATATGAGACTTCACCTTTGGTAAGGTTTTTGTTCAGCATTAGAAACTAAAGTTCTGATCATGGGATAATGAAATTATGTTCAAACAATAGTTTAGATGAATTTGAAAATGATGATCCCACCCAACTTGGAGACATAATCATCGCCATTCCTGCATGTACACACTGTAAAGTACACTTGACTTGCAAGATCGTTTGTGTTTAAAAGTTTGTCGCAAAGCCCATACATTCAAATTTTGTCACAAAGTAGGTTCTTGTTAAAGGGGGATAATTGTTGACATTTGATTGTACTAAGTACAATAGCTATCCAGACAGAGTCATCCATCCTTGGGTTTAAGTATTAATAAAAACATCTCCGTGATATTCTTTCATGTTGTTGTTTTGCTCTACAAACTGGATCAATTGGAGAGGCATCTGCTGGGAACGTTTATTATTTTTGTAAGTACAAAACAATATATGGTATACTTGGTCTGATCCTGGGAATCCGATTGGTATAAGTCTGGTCTGCAAACAGTGTATATTTCTCAATTTTACGTAAAGACTAGTGAATATGCTTTTTTATTATAAATGTTTAAGTATAACTTTCACCCATTTCTTTTATGTATAAGATTAATTTCGACTGTAGATAATTAATATAGAAACCCCTTTTATTGAGACACTTCCATTCACAATTATAATGGCTTAAAACCTTTTATACCGTCAAGAGTTCTTTTCTTGTGACTTGATACTCTTAGTTCAAGAATTTAAAGCACGCCATTTTAGAGATCTGAAAATGTTGTCATTAACCTTTTCTTTTTTGAATTCGTGACCTGCAAAGCATGCGTAGCAATACTTGAAGATTGATAGTTAGGACATCCTGCAAAACACAATAATTGGACAGAATTATGTTCATTTTAAGGCGTCTGCGTATATAATTGAGAACGTTTATGATTTGGAGGGTTTTTGTCTGAACAATGCTTCATGGAAACAAATAGTATATAATCACGCTCTTGCAATACGATGCTTAAACCTACTCATTGGATTTTAATTCACATACATATACTGACATATTCAATGCTAAATTAAATGTTTACCAAATATTTTAAAATATTCTACAAATTCTGAATACTATGTTAATGATCAAGAGTGTTAATTAAATGCCTGTTTAATTCATACCAAAATGCACACACTTTACCAGACATATGGATATGTAAATTGTGCCAATTGTTTACAATCTTCAATTGGCTAGAAATCAGTTTATCCCGGCTATAGTTCTTTCCTTGTGACTCAATCTTAATTAGTTACTTTATCTAATAGAGCACGCCATTTGTGAGATCTGATAATGTTGTCATTAATGCTTTCTTTATAGAATTAATGACACGAAAAGGATGTGTTACAATTTTTGAAGATATATATAGGATTTCCAACGGAGACACAATAATTGGCCAGAATGATGTTAGATTTGTAGCAGGCTTGGTACATAAAATTAATAATCATACTGGTATCCAAAATTGCACAACAAGTTATTTTCTAGTATTCCCCTCGTAAGGAAAATCAGATAAAACAATGCAAAGACATATTGGTTATGTCCAAATATGTATGCGGATATAATGATCAACCCCCTTCCCTGTCTAGCGTTTGTCTGCAATAATATTGGTATTTATTATGGTCCTTCGCGCATTATTGAATGTTAAAGTGACAATCTTATTCAAATCAATACATACACATGTATAACACAATTATATTTTGAGTGATACAAATTTATCTACTAACTAAATAATGCATTTATGGAAAATATTGATTACTGATCACAATATTTTAACCGCGTTTTCAATATCTGATAACGCAAATATATTAAATGATTGGTGAGTGCTAAGAGATTTACTGTTATCTGCTGTAGTCTCTTAAGGTAGAGATACCATGTTTTCTGCCCCTTTCGTTTAAATTAAACTCAGTTTCCTTCACCAGAACCATTGTTTTTGACATGTATACATCTGTTTTGTATGTACAAACAATTGAATAAATTGTGGTAAATCTTATTTTGGAGTAAGAGTACATCTTTAAAGGTAGTTTATATTTTCAGGCTGTATTATGACGCATTAATAATGTTACGTTTACCATAGTTTTAAATGCTCAATTTGAATCAAGACTGCTATATCTTTACAATGGATCCGGTGTCTGCTTTCATTGAGTCAGTTTTCCACGATATAAATCCGAAGACAAGCTATTGAAGCAAACTTCAATTTCAATCAATGGTATACGTCTTCTCCTTGATCCTGGTGTCCTTGAAACTCCAAAGAATTCTTGACGTTAAAACATCTGCTTAAATATGATATTTCTTATGTGTAAACATCTGCTGAAAAGATAGTATTAATGACTTTGATACATCTGCTTAGAAAAAGTAGAAAGAGTAGTATGACTTATGTTGAAACATCTGCTACAACTATAGTATTTCTAACGATGAAACACCTTTTCAAAATTTAGTGTTGCTTACACCGGAATAAACTGCTTCAAATACAGTAGAGAAGTGTTTACAAGTTCGTCTGCCTATCTATTAGTCCATGAGGATTATGGGAGCATACCGTCAGAATTACAGAAAAGCCAAACTATGGTCGACTGACACCAAACACCAGCACTACCGTATAAAGAAAATTCTTAAGTCGTTTCTAGATTTAATCTTATTTTTCCGCATAACATCAAGATCAACAAAAGTTTATTTTAATGTTGTTGTTTTTTATATAAAGCGCTTTATCTTATAAATTCTGTTGAGAAACATCATTTCAAAATATTCTGAACATAAGTACAGTTCGACCCAAATTAAGTAATAACCTCAAAAACAATGATTTGTAAATTGTTAATTTATAGTTAACGACTTTAATAAAATATCTAACAAAATGTTTGCTTGAAAAAAAAGGTATTAAAACTTTAAGTAAATGTTCAATTTCGATATTGGCAATCTACAGAAACTTGAGCGTGATTACTTAGGCTCGCAAATTTGAAAAACCTTCGATTGTCATGGGCCAACACAAATATTAACAACAACTATATGGTACCTTTGTTACTGTTACAAGTTTAACAAGACAGCCTTGAAGGAAAAATAGATTGAATAAAATAAACTATGTGTTGGTGCATTCGTCAGCAATCGATCTTCGTAAAATCATTGGCTCGCAAATTTTAAAAAATCCTCGATTGTCTATGACTCACCGAATGGCAATAACAATTGCAGACAACCAATAATTATTTTATTATTATTTCCAATATCTACTTGGTTATAAATATTGTCCAATATTGTCTACTAAGTGTATTGTTCAGTTGTCGGAACCGTCAAGTTGTGGAGGAAATATTGTCTTCCCTTTCCTCAATGTCACAGTCGTTCCCCAGAAGGTAATGGTAATTAATTTATAGTTTGTCAAATTAAAGCAAAGTTTCTTTTTTATCATATCAAACTTATCGATATCAGTTAACAGTTTAACAAGCATGGCTGCAAATCAATGTGTTCAACAACTACTCGAATTTATATTTAGAATATAACTTAACATAAGAGAGGCGTAAAATTATTAATCCTAGAAGCCATTTGGAACGTGGAATGGATTTTCCATAGAAGTACTGCACTGTTGACCAGTACGAATTTTCTAGAGATGACCTTCTGTTCTATATAATAATTAAATCAAAAACAGTTGCTATTTCACATGCATCCCTAAAGACGTAAAAAATGAGTTCCGAAAAAGGTTTGTTTTAGGACTAAATAATAAATTGTGTGTATTATATCATTCAAATTGGTTTATATGTATTCTGTCGGTAGATTGCATCTCATTCATATGTTTCCATTTAGTGTTATTGCAACCTGACATATCTGTTTTCGTTTTCAACAGATCAAATGAGATATTGGATGGATCATAAACATTTGTTCTTACACGGTATGCTTTATTTTCGCTGATAGGTTTCTATATAATCAATTGATCATTTTAACGACTCTTTTGACGTCAATGTGCTCCAACATTTCAGGGTTCTGTCTTATTCTTTTAGAGGAAGGCCGATCGACAGATGACAGTTTGTCCAGTTCTGGCTGACACTAAATGGGGTAAAAACTAATTATCGTAGTATACTAGAAAAAAGTTAACGTGCAAATTAAAAAAAAAATGTTAACTTAGCCGCAACTAACATTTAAAGGAAAACTTCCTAATGACGCAATTATCAGAACTATATTTTACTCTTCTAGAAGAAGTCAAAAAAATGTATGCTCTTTCGTTATCATTTCTTTTGTTCTGCCAGTGAAAAAAAAACATTCTAGACATACAATGTGTACCAATCAGGGAACATACCATTAAGTCACAGAATTTCCCGGAGTCATTCGATGTTGAGGAAAGCAGCTCTTTTGGAAAATTACTCACGCGATAGAATGGTATCAGGAACGAATATGTCAAGAACTAATATTAGATCGCAATGACGTATTTAGGGACGTAGACAATTGTTTATAAATGTATGAGAGCTAGAACGTTCCATAAACAAACGGAATGAAACAAGTGAATACTTTTGTTGTACGCATATACATTCCCGCTGTTTCTCGGTACATATGTTACCGCTAGAAGTATCAAAATTGCTTTGACTAGACACGTATGTTTATTCTTACTTGTGCTATAACATCATGTAAAGATATAAACTGACCTAAATCAAAACTATTTGTGCATTATTCTTGAAATTCATACTAATCATAGTTTTTTTATTGATATGAAGTTCATTTATTGTAAGTGCAATGACATGATAAAATAGATATTAGAATAATAGCGAGATATATTTACCTCCAACACAAGTTTGTTTAATCCATACAATTAGGAATGTTTCTTGCACGAAACAGCTCAAATGTCACGTTCAAATAAGAAATCATTGTGAAAACGGCAAATTAATTTTAACCAAAACGTTCATTTCAAAACGGGCTGATATAAATTACGTTCTTCATAGCTACAGAGGTAGGTGTCATCGCGATAAAGTTTATATTCATTTTGTGTTTATAAAATACTGTATTAAACAGAAAACTAGCTCACTTTTTCATTCGCGGAAAGGTAGAAACCGTATCAGAGGAATGGCGTGTTTACAATGAAACAATGTATATGTAATTATTTAAATTGATTACGAGGACATTCATGAGGTCATCAATTTGATATGTAAAACTGGCAATCCACCCAAGAAACGCGAACGCAAAATACAACATTATCTATAACTTTGTTAACAACAGGAAGGTTATCATATCCTTTTGTGACATTATGATATTTTGCAAAATATTTCGTTTTAACACCAAAATCAAATTAAAACAACAAAAATCCATATAGATTTATACAATCCAAGCAACAACGACATCGACAATATGTTCTACCATTTTTACAGACTCTCTTACAACATTCATATTGACTGTATTGCATGCATATAGTTCATTATGTGCTCAACATATCAAACGGCCAATAAAACAATTTTATGATGAAATGATTTCATTCAGTAAATATGGTTTATATTAAATAAAATGTCATGTTTTCGTTTGTTAACGTTAGTGATCTGAATGATCTATACAATACTAACCCTTAATCCATTTAACAATACATTTATTTCAAAACAAAGCAATCGCTTAAAACATGGACATGACGTATATGTTTGTTCTACTGGTGCTTTTTATATGTTGTTAGCTAAGATACTTTGTCTCTAGCACAGCCCTCCGAAAAGTGAAGTATCCGACTGAGACTTATTTTTGTCGTTTTCGATCAGTAATTATGACTGAGTGGTTTTCTTTAAAAACAATCGCTTTAGCGTGTGCAAGGGAAATGTGACAGTGTTGAATTTACCAAATATCAAATACAGGCATACTCAAAGCAACGAGTTATCAAATCACGGTCGCCACATTCTTACCAAATACAGACGCTTTTCCAAGTAAAAAGATGGGATAGATCTCTGGAGGATAGATTGTTAAAAGCCAATCATCTTTGCTACTACGTGAATGTCAAATTCGGTTTTTCTACAAAGTGTATGGGTTTGCTTTGCCTCGTTTGCTTGAAATTGTGTTTTCAAAGTCATTTCTATTTTATGAAAGGATTTTAAGAAATAACATGTAAACAAACTTTGGTGTACAATTTAATGTCAAATAATCCTTTATGAAAACGGCAATTTGTACCTTTACCTATTTCTATTTTATTTTATAACTCTGTGGCACTGTAAACACTAAACGCACAATTGACCAAATTATTTGAAGTTATACTGTCGACCGCACATTTAAAAACTAATATTGTTTTTTATTCATTCTAAACAGCTTGCATGCATGGCAATCAAAACAATAACGTTCAAATCAGTCTGAAAGGAAAAAACCCATTGCAAGTAATTAATATCTTGATTTATTATTCATCGTGTGTGTATTCTTGTTATTTAGAAGTGATAAAGTGTAAGCTATGAACACTTTGTCAACAGTTATATGACATAAATCAATCACAACTACAAGACAACTGCATGGTAAGATACAGTTGAACTCGACCAACTCACGCGAGTTCAACATATATTAGATGCATGACGTGATATTGTCAGTATAAAAGTGACAAGTGGGATTTCAACATTCCACTCATTTCCACTTCTTCAGTTCTCTCTGATGGAATATTTAACTGATTGAGTACCTTTGAAAAACTATTTTTCACACAATAGCCGAGTGTCAATGAAAAGAACTAATACCCTAGTTCGCGTTATGAATTTACTGTAACTGGCTACATTTGAAAATAAGACACGTGTTCAGATGGTACTTTGTCGTTGCTTCCGGTAACCAAGCTTTATACAATGATTCTAGAAAACAACAACTAGACTTGCTTGGAAATTAGCTAGTCTTTTAGCAGATTTCCTTAGAGTCTAGATGATATTTGCAACTTTCAACAGATGCCTATTAATCGCATCAGGAAAGTAGTTTTGATATGATTTCATCATGGTAAAGTTAAGATCGTAACACCAACGGATTGGGGGCTGCATTTCCCGCCACACCCTATATTTCCTTTGACTCCAAGTTGAAAATTAATATGTGAAAATCGGATACAAATAGTATCCCAAAAGCACCTCTTCAAGCATAAAATAGCCATAGAACTTTGTCTTGGGGAAGTACCGAAAAAATCCATTTTCTGCATTTCAATGATGTATATACGATCTGGGGGAGGGGACACATGTCCAAAAAGACTCTTACAGTTAGCGCCCTCTCATACGCCATTTTCTTATCCAACACTGCATCATCCGAAACAATACGAATTAACACTTTAAAAAAATATCCAATTACTCTGTTGTTGACAAAAAAACTGTTGGAACTCATACCTATATCCTTTTAAAGAGCTACACTGTAAAGTCAGAACAAAGCAACAGTCACACGGACAATTCAAAGGCACATTTTACTTTCATTTAGTTGAAAAGACAAAAGTTTTTATCGTATACCCATTGCCTACTGAACAGAATGCATTCAATAAGAATTTTCAAGAAATTGTATGTTTGAACCGTATTTCGGAAGCGCCCTTTTTACGCCATTCTTTTTATCCGACCCTGCATCATCTAAATAAAAGACTCAATTACTCAGTTGTTGACAAGAAACTGCTGGAACTCATACATGTATCTTTTTTTAAGAGCTACATTGTAAAGGCAGAAGAAGAGAACAGTCAAAGGGACAATTAAAAGACACATTTTGCTTTCATATACTTTAAAAGACAGAAAGTTTTTATCGCATATCCATTGCCTACTGACCAGAATGCTTTTAAATAAGAATGTTTAACAAAGTGTATGTTTGAACCGTATTTCTCTTTGTTTTGCGTCGGACACCAAAACAAAACGACGATAAAATTCAGTAAATTATCAACATGGCTATAAACAGACGCATAACAGCATCTTTTAACACGGCAGACAGCCTTGTTACCAAAACGTGCGATATTTTCCTTCGGTCTAACAAATAAGTAAAGATTATCACTCTTATATGAGGTTATTTAAGAGTATTCAACTCTTGCAAATTGTCGTCAGAAAAAAGCTTTTCCCTTGGCGCCAGAAGTTAAAACTCCGCTCCGGAGTGATTTTTTTTAGTTCATGTTTGCATAATTCGTAGTTTTGTATGCTGCTTGTTTACGGCCGTGGGATGTAAATGCTATGTTAACATTTTAAAATTTGAATAACATAAATATTGTAATTGAAAACACAGGGCAAAGACCTTTCAACATCAAACGATAAACCAATTTCCCGGACACGCTTGTCTCATTTTGTTTTCGAATTATTGATGAGCGCCGATAAATTTGTTTGTGTAATTCAACAGCCAATGGTCCTTGAAGTCTAAAATATGAAAACAGAAAACATTGATATATCAACAAGGCATGTTCTGTCCAAAAAAGAAAACACTTTTTCTATTAGAAGATGCAATGTAAACGGCTTCTGTGCGTATTATAGCAAATATTCATATCTCCTGGAAGTTTAATTGAACTCAGATGAAAACTTAGAAATGACAAGCACAAACTACCAACCTCAGTACTCGGTATTATTGCATTACGCAACCATGTATGTTTAATGTATCCCTGTAGTTTCAAGTGATGTCTTATCTCCTTTAGTCGATGTTGAATGTGTCCCTTTCCCCTAGTTTCTTTTTATATCCGTCTTACGTAGAGAGCCATTATGTCTGTGGCAGAGTCATACACTTAATGAAAGTGTTTTAGCTCATAATATCTAGGTCCTGATTGTTAAATGGTTTTTCCCTAGTAACGGGTTATTCTCCTTTTACATTGAAATATACTTTGCTTATTTCTTTCCGGATATTCTGATCAGACAAAGTTCTAACTTCCAATACAATTTTGTACCTGTTACATTTCAATGTTTATTTTATTTAGTTTGACAACTGATGGTCGCTCTTGACAGACGACACATCCTAATCAACGAAAGTTTAAATTGGTAAGAAGTCAACTTTTCTGATAATTAAAAGGCAACTTGCAAACGTTGTTTCTCCTATACTTGAATTAATTTATATTGACCTCTTGGCCAGTTTTTACCTGTTTAATTTGGAATTTTGCAAACGCCGTTTATTTGATCTTCGCTAGTATCCTTTTAACCTCATAAGTTTTAATTCCATTGCCTTTATAATGCCAATTTTTTCCAATGCTCAATAATATAAGGGTATAATATTTAATACTCAATTTCTGTTAAGGATAAACTTGAAGTAATTAGTAGTCTATTTTCTGAAAGGAATTTTGATTAAAGGACTGTAATTGCGTCCCATATTGTTGTAGTATGTAGTCTCTCATTTTTAACAGATACAATTTTAATTAGGTCATTCTTAATATTATAACCATCAACTCGGTCTCCGGTATTTGTTACATCGATTAATGTATTTTTACTTCAGTACAATTGATAGTCCTTTAAGCTTTGTCTTTGATGGATATGAACTATTTTTATCATAACTGGTCATGCATATGTCTCAATGCTACCTCGAAACACAAAATAGCTTTATTGCAGAAATGCCGTTAACCAGAATGGCATTCGTTTTAATGACTTGCAAATTTGCGCCATAAATGGATTTTGCTAGACACATTGTCTAATATCAAAACAATCTAGCTTAGTTGGAAGTCAATTGTCTCTGTCATGATGTCATATTCATTGAGTGTTAGAGACTGTGTACACAGCGCGAAATGATCTCGTCATAATAACAAAAAACATTAACTTAAGATTATCAGTCATTCGCTGTACAAGGTAAAGCATTTCGATAAGTTCTAAACTAAAATGTCTGCACCTTCTATTCATTATATAAAATTATTCGTGCATAGACAAAAAATAGAGGTATTTGAGAGCGATTAAGTCTTTAACATAAGGTTTTTATTGTTCATGTTTCATTTTAAAGAAAACAAATAAACAACGCATATATGCTGCATGTAAAAATGTTATTACCTGTCAAGTTATTGATATATCGGATGGCAAAAAAGCTTAACATATATGTTATGAGAAGCGATAATAAAATGATAATGCACATGAATTTAAGGGACGAGCCTAACAGTCAAACTTCCTTTATTGACCAACAAACGCACAATGAGACATACAACGTTGCAATAGTCAGACGACACTAATTAAACTGAACTATTGTTGCGTTGGATGAGTATTGAAAATCAATTTAACCAGTGTTTTTAGCATAATTTATTTCTCTATGTAGATCTTTACTGGTCATTCTTTTTTTCTCTAAATTAGATATTGGTTGACGAGAAAATACGATGCCTGACCGAACAAAGTCATCAATCTCATTTATTTATTATGAAAATGCATTAAAAAGTAAAGTTCCAAAATTGACACTATTCGCTAAGGCATTTCTTCAATTAAGACGTTATGTAAATAAATAATAATTTATGAAAACAGGTAACATATACTTCACGGGACACACATAAATGATGCTCACACTTTCAGTTGAGAAATCGAACGCTTTCAAAAGTCGGATTGCATAATTTACTGTAAGATGAACACAGATAGTTTGTGTTATATTAACACTCGCTTGCTATCAGCGTTATAGTATGAACTTTAGAAATGAAATGTGTGGTCTGTCTGCGTTTTTATTTCGTTGCGATACTCTTGTTTAAAGGTTGTTCAGCCTTATCCGTGTGCTTTAAATTATATTGATTATTGAACCTCTACTTTGAAGACTACTGCCATTTTCCTGACTCGAAACCAGTTATGTTGTCCTTTATGGAAGGCCATGAGAAAGTAATCCTTGGAAAACCTCTTAGGCTAGAGGCGGATACCACAAGACCAATCTTAGCCTTGTCCCTATTAGTAGGATGTTCGTTAGATAATTAGTTACTTGTTCAAATAGTTTTCACTGTATAAGAAGACTTATACTTCAGATGCAATTAATCCGGTCCATGGATTGCCTTATTGTCCATTCTTTAAAATTTAAACGGACAATGATTCACTTAACATTTGTGAAATCAAAATATGCAAAACTATGTTTCATTCTTATGCAAAAACGTTTCCTTGGTGGGAAAACGAGCACACATATCACAAATTTAAACATTTGCCAGCGGCAAATGCAATTCACAATTTCATTAAGATTCACAAATGACTAGATATCCTAGAAATATCACTGACAAAGTGTGCGTTTCCATGAATATATAATTGATGATATACGGTGTAGGCTTATGGACATGTCCTTAAACGTATTTAATATTAAAAATGTATATCAAGTGAACGATTAAGTCATTTTACATATTTCTTGCACTTTGGTTTTTATCATTCGCTTCATCTTACCGTAAATGGTATATGCTGGTTGCAGTCATCCTGTATTGGTTCAATGCGTCTGTTCTTTCTGAAACCTCTCTTCCGAATCTCCAAGTGGCTATCCAGCTTGTCCGTTTGGTTTTCGATCGTATATTTGAAAATTGAAAACAAGTTATGGTTATAATTATTAATATTTGTTTGTTTTTATCATTATTATTGCTATAACCATAAATTGTTGGTATTCTTCTTATTTCTTATTATTTGTCTTATTATTATAATTAGTATTATCTTTATCTAAATTATAACTTTACTTGCCATTATCTTAAGCTAAGTAGCCCAAAAGAAGATCTTCGTACCGTTGAATCTATATTAGAAATTGGTTCGTTAATGTTTACTTTTTATATTGTTGATCGTTTTGACATGTTCAATTCTTACCTAAAAAAGTTTTAAGAAACACACGTTATTTTTAAAAAAAGGTTTCGTTCATAATGCTGTTAGTGTTTATTAATCTTTCAGGTGAATATGTCTTCTCGAATGCTTCTCAATTTTTCAATAAAGCTTGGTTTAATTCATCTTTTTGCTTTCTTTTGAATTAATGAAAAATAGTCTTTAATTTAATGTATTGGCCAATGTAAATTTGAACATTATCCATTAGCTACGCATTCAAATCAATAGGCACGTTAAACTGAGGATGATTAATACTACGTTAAGACCAGTGAACATTTTATTGTATTATAAATGTTTTAGTATAACTTTCAACCATAATTTATTTTATGTATAATATTTATTTCCACTGTAGATATTTAATAAAATGACTATTACTGGCTGGGTTTGAATGGTAACAAACGGTTTTGCTGACCTAGATATCATATGAAATTCAAAATGGCATACTTTTCCAAATGTTTTGAAATACAGATCGAAATCCTGAAAATTAGCGAGGTAAACAATGCGACTACTTCATTCTTAAATACACATATGTCTTTAAACACATACAAACCCCTTTTTCTGAACCACATCATGACACAATTATAATGGCTTGAAATCGTATATACCGTCAAAAGTTCTATTCTTGTGACTTGATACTCATTAGTTCAACAACTTAGAGCACGCCATATTTGAGATCTGATAATGTTGTCATTAATATTTTCTTCATGGAATTCGTGACAAGCAAGCGTGCGTAACAGTATTTGACGATGGAAAGTTAGGATATGCTACAAAACACAATAATTGGCCAGAATTATGTTCATTTTAAGGTGTCTGCGTATATTTTTGAGAATGTGAATGCCACTGTCGTTTGTCAGATCAATGCTTCTTGTAATCAAACAGTACATAAGTAACGTTATTGCAATACGATGCTTAAGTCTAAGTCGCACCTAAGGGCATAAACAAGACCGTCAAACCTACTCATTGGATTTTAGTTTACATACATATCATGACATATTGAATGCTAAATTAAATGTTTATCAACTATTTTAAAATATTTACCAAATTGTGAATATTATGTTATGATCAATAAAGTAAATTAAATGCTTGTTTAATTCTTACCAAAAAACACATTTCAAACATATGGATATATAAATTGTGCTAATTCTTTACAATCCTAAATTGGCTAGAAAACAGTTTATCCCGATAAGAGTTTTTTCCTTGTGACTCAATCTTAACTAGTTACTTAATCTTAAAGCACGCCATTTGTGGGATCTTATAATGTTGTCATTAATCTTTTCTTTATTGAATTCGTTTCACGGAAAGTATGTGTTACAATTCTTGAAGATATATATAGGATTTTCTACGGAGACACAGTAATTGGCCAGAATTATGTTAGATTTGTAGCAGGCTTGGTACATAACAGATGAAGAAAATGACAATGAACGTTCTTTGTCAGAACTCTGCCTTTTTCATACGAGTTATATATAATGCACGTTCTAGCATTTCGTTGCGTGAGTCTAAATGTTAACTTTCTACGGAGCCAAAATTGTAAAACGTTCTTATAAGTATTTTAAGTAAAAAAATAAATATAACGCGTCTTTTGTGGTATATTTGCGCTTGGACAAAACCCTTTTTACCGTAACTTAACTGTCTGCGTACCAAAATGAAAGGAGCATGATTTATATAAAAGAGAAATAAAAGGGCGTGAGTCAATTATTGTCATTCCGAAAAAGGACGTTGGCATCAAAAATAATACTCATACTGTTAGCCAAAATTACCCCAAAAGAAAATTTCCGGTTTTCCTCTCGAACAATGCAGGGATTTATTGGTTATGTCCTGGGTATTTGGGGGGGGTAAGGTTCAACTCCTTTCTCTGTCTCGCGTTTGTCTACGATCAAATAGCTATTTATCGTTTTTTGGTCCTTCGTGAGTATTGAATGTCAGAGGTAGTTTATCTTTACAGGCTGTATTATGACGCGGAACTTATGCAACATTTACCTTAGTTCTGAATGCTCTATTTGAATCAAGCCTGATATATAGATACAGTGAATGCAATATCTGCTTTCCATGGGTCGGTTTACCAGAATATAGATCCGATATCAAGCTATTGAAGCGCGCTTCAATCAATAAATTACTGCTTTTTCGTTATCCTATTGTCCTTGATGCTCCAAAGATTTTATGTAAAACATCTGCTTAAAAAATGATTTAAATGATTTAAATTATGTTTAAACATTTGCTGACAATATAGTATCTATGACGTTGATACATCTGTTTAAAAGATATTATGACTTAAGTTGAAACACCTGCTCAAAGTATAGTATCTAAGTTGAAACACCTTAAAATATAGAGTTGCTTACATCGGAATAAACTGCTTTAATACAGCAGAGAAGTGTTTTCAGCTTTGTTTAATCTGGGTATGTATTGGTCAATAAAACAATGATGATTAAGGGAGTATCCCATCAGAATTATGGACAAGCAAAACTATGGTCGATTGACGCCAGACACTTGCACTACAGGGTTACGAAATAACTTAAGTTGTTTCTCAATCTAATCTTATTTTTCCACATTACATCAAGATTAACACTAATTATTTTATTTTTCAAAGCGCATAATCTTATGAATTCTGTGGACAAATATAATTCCAGAATATTTTTAACATTAGTACTATTCGACCCAAGTTTAGTAACAAAAACGTTAATTCATAGTTAATGACCTTAATAAAAGATCAAACAACATGTTTCGCTAGAAAAAAAAATACACCTAAACTTTAAGTTCAATTGTGTTCAATTTTAATATTGGCGAAAAAAAGAGCGTGCTTACCTCGGCTTGCAAATTTGAAAAATCTTTGATAGTCATGGGCCCACAAAAATATAAACACCGAGTAGATGGTGCCTTTTGTTACTGACACTAGTTTAACAAGAAAGCCTTGGTGGAAACATAGATTGAATGAAATAAACTATGAAACTATTGTGTTGATGCGTTCGTCAGAAAACGATTTAATTAAAATTAATAAACAGAAAAATAAGACAAATCTTCGTTTGTAATTGCTCAAATATGCAAACACCAATACGAATTGGAAACAACCAAAATTTATTTTATTATTATTTCAATTATCTACTAGGTTATAAATAGTGTCCAATAATGTCTACTTAACTAATTGTTTTCTTCAGCTGTCGGAACCGCCAAGTGTTGGAGGAAATATTGTCTTCCCTTTCCTCAATGTCAAAGTGGTTCCACAGAAGGTAATGATAATTAATTTATATTTTGTCAAATTGAAGCAAATTTTGAAGGTTCTTTTATCAAATCAAACTTTACGATATTAGTTAACAGTTTAACAACCATAGCTGTAGATCAAAGTTTTTAATAATTGCTGGATTTGTTATGTTAAATATATCTAAACATTAGGAATACGTATCATCAATAAGTATAGAAGCGAAGTCGAACGTAGGAGGTATTTGCCACAGGCCCCAATTACTCTAAACTTCTGAAGCCGAACGGGCTTAGGAGACTTATATCAATAAGCCTAAATATAGACTTATTTTGAATATTGATAAAGGAAAAATGGTTAATTGTGATTAGCAAAACAATAGTTCCTATTTTGAATATAAAAGTTCTTAAAGAAGTGGAATATTATGTTAATTATTAAAATAAATAATTAGTGAGCTTAGCTTAATCTTGTTATAAGGAACTAAAGACGTTTAGAGAAGTTTCTGTAGATAACCTCCTGTTCTATGCAATTATTAAATCAAACACAGATGATATCTCACATGCATTCCTAAACACGGAAAAATGGATTCCGAAAAAGTTTGGTAAAGGGCTAATGTATTTTGTCCATATATTCAATGTAATTCACCCGTATCCATTTAGTGTTATTGGAACCTGAAATAACTGTTTCCGTTTTCAACAGATCAACAGATTACGAGATATTGGATGGATCATAAACAACTTTTCTTATGCTTTATTTTTGATGATATGTTTCTACGTAATCAATTCATCATTTTAACGACACCTTTATCGTCAATGCGCTCCAATATTTCAGGGTCCTGTCTTATTCTTTGAGAGGAAAGCCCATCGACAGATGACAGTTTGTCCAGTCCTGGCTGATACCGAATGGGGTAAATATAAGTATCGTTACATATTAGAATAAAAGTGAACGTGCAAACTGAGCCGCAACTCAAACTTAAAGGAATATTTCCTGATAACATGAAGCAGTTTTCAGAATTATAATTTACTCTTCTGGGAGAAGTTAAACAAGTGTATTTTGATTCTAGAAAAACAATGTGCACCAATCAGGGAACCTACCATTAAGTCACAGATTTCCCCGGAGTCGTTCGGTGTTGAAGAAAACAGCTAAATCGGAGAATAACTCACGTGATATAATGTTATCAAGAACAAATATGTCAAGAAATAACATTTGATAGGAATTACGTATTTAGGGACATAGACATATTTTTTTATAAATATATGAGAGCTAGAACGTTCCACAAAGAAACGGAATGATACAAGTGAATATTTGTTGTACGCATTTATATTTCCCACTGTTTCTCGTTTCATACTAGGCGTATCACTATTGCGTTGCCTAGACACATATGTCCATTCTTACTAGTGCTATTACATCATGCATCGATATAAATTGACCTCAATCAAAAACTGCATTCCTGATAAAATGACCCAATTTTCAGAATTATATTTTACTCTTCTAGAAGAAGTGAAACAATTGTATGCTCTTTTGATACCATTACTTTTGTACTGCCAGTTTACAAAACATTCTGGTAATACAATATGCACCAATCAGGGAACATACCAATAAGTCACAGATTTCCCCGGAGTCATTCGGTGTTGAAGAAAGCACCTATTATAGAAAATTAATCACGCGATAGAATGGTATCAGGAAAGAATATGTCAAGAACATACATAAGATAGAAATGACGTATTAAGGGACATAGACACATTTTTTTATAAATGTATGAGAGCTAGAAGGTTCCATAAACCAACGGAATTATACAAGTGAAATTTATTGTTGTACGCATATACAATCCCGCTGATTTTTGGTACATACGTTACCGCTAGAAGTATCAAAATTGCTTTGACTAGACACGTATGTTCATTCTTACTAGATATATTACATCATGTATAGATATAATCCGACCTCAATCGAAAACTATTTGTGCACTATTCTTCAAATTCATACTCTTGATAGTATTTTTATTGATTTTAAGTATAATTACATGATAAAATAGATATTAGAATAGCGAGATATATTTACCTCCAACACAAGTATGTTAAATTCATACAATCAGGATTCTTTCTTGCACGATGTCAAATGTCACTTCAATGAAATAATAATTTCAAAACGGACTGGTATAAATTCCGTTCTTCATAGCTACAGAAATAGGTGTCATCGCAACTTTATATTCTTTTTGTGATTATAAAAGTCTATGCTACACAAACACATAGCGTACTATTCCATTGGCGGAAAGGAAGGAACCATATCACAAAAGGGCGTGTTTACAATGAAATAATGCATGCATGTGTTTTGAAATCATTACGGGGGTCTTCATGCGATCTTTCATTTGATAGGTGATACTTGCAGTACACCCAGGAAACGCTTACGCAAAATACAACATTATCTATAACTTTGTTAAGACAATGTTTAGAAATACAGCTCTTACTTAACTTTTTATAATGTTTGTTATTATAACAAGCATTTCGTCCACATGTAAAAGTGAATTCTTTTTAAAGCAACCGAACATTTTTTATAGTAAGAAGTAATGTGTTTTTCAGTGGGAATATACCATTTACAAGACCAGATGTACACCGACGTTTACTGTTCTGATGTTATGAAAAGGCCCAAGCGTTCTTAGATAGGGGTGTTCAATGTTGAATCTTATCAACTCGAATTGTTTTGTTTATTCTAAAACTGTTCTGCAGTGAATGAAGTGTAAATGTGTAGTATGCGTGTTATACTAATGGTAGCTTTATTAATGTGTGCAACTGAATATTGATTAATTTAGTGTTTGATTAAAAGTATTGTTTAATAAGGCATTTATTCAATATCTATGTGCAATAATTGATACATGCATGTATGTGTTTGTCTATATCCCTTTGTGCCATTACGATATTTTGCAAAATATTTGGTTAAACACCAAAAATAAACTAAAACAACAATAATCAGTATTGATTTCTAGAATCTAAGCAATAACAAAAATCGACAATATGTTCCACGAATTTTACAGACTCCCTCACAAATTCATTATGAATGTTTTGCATGTGTATAATTCAGTATGTGCTTAACATCTCAAACGGCCATTACAACATTTTCAGAATGAAATGGTTTCATTTAGTATATATGATTTAAATCGAAATAAAATTTCATGTTTCCGTTTGTTAATGTTAATGATCTGAATGATCTATACATCATCAACCCTTATTCCACTTAACATTACAATGGTTTTAAAACAAAGCAAAGCAACATGCCATATATGCTTGATTTTATTGTCTTTTTTTAAATGACGTTAGTTAACATACTTTGTCTCAAGCACAACATCCGTATCTGACTGAAACTTATTTTTTGTCGTTCGGGATCAATAAATATGACTGAGTGGTTTTCGTTGAAAATATCGCTTAAGCCTGTACTGAGGAAATGTGACAGTGTTGAACTTACTTAATACAGGCATAAGGTAAACCAAGAGTTATCAAATCACGGCCGCCAAATTCCTACCCAATATAGATGCTTTTTTAAGTAAAGAGATGGGATTGATCTCTGGGAATAGATTGCTAAAAGCCAATAATCTCTGTTATTGCTTCAATGTCACATTCGGTTTTCCCGCAAGGTGTATGGGTTTACCTTGCCTCGTTTGCTTGATTATAGCGCGAATTATGTTTTCGAAGTCATTTTTTATGTAATAAAAGGATTTTTAGCAATAAGATGTAAATGAAGTTTGGTGTACTATTTAATGTCAAATCATCCTTTATGATAAACGGCACTTCGTAACTTTACAACTTTCTTTTTTTATATTAATCTATGGTACTATATACACTTAACACACAATTGACCAAATTATTTGAAATAATGCTGTCATCTGCATATTAAAAACTCATCAAATTATTTATTTTTTCTTAACAGTTTGCATGCATCCCGATCACAAAATATTTTTAGGTGTTACATTCAAATCAATTTGAAAGGATATACCTCTTTGCAAGTAATTACTCTCTCGATTAATTATGGCGTATTCTAGTTATTTATTATTGATATAGTGTAAGCTATGAAAAACTTGTCAACAGTTAGATGACCTTAATCAATCACACATACAAGACTGCATGACGAGAAACAGCAGAACTCATCCAACTCACGCGAGTTAACATATAGTAGATGTATGAAATAATATTGTCAGTATAACATTGGGATTTCAACATTCCATTTATTTCCACTGCTATAGTCCTGATATAATATTTAGTCAGTCGTATTTTTATACCTGAGTGTCAATGATTACCTTTGAACAATTATTTTCCGCACACTTGTCGAGTGTCAATGATTAAAACTGATACCCTTTTTTCTGCGCAAAACATTATGTAACTGGCTAAAGTTGCAAATAAGTCACGTGGTCAGATGGTACTTTGTCGTTGCTTCTGATAACCAAGCTTTATACATTGATTTAGAAAACATTAGAAAACAAACTAGACCTTCTTCAAAATGAGCTTGTCTTTTAGTAGATTTCCTTAGGGTGGGATGATGTTTGCAACTTTCAACAGCTGCCTTTAATCGCACAAGGAAACAAGTTCTGATTTGATTTCATCATGGTAAACTTAAGATTGTAACACCATCGGATTGGGGGGCTGCATTTCCCGCTCTATCCTATCTCTCTTCCCACTCCAAGTTAAAAAATTATATGTGAAAAATAGTACCACCAAAGCAGCTCTTCAAGCATAAAAATAGTCATAATTGTCTTGGGGAAATACCGAAAAATTGCTTCCTGCATTTTAATGATGTACATAAGATCTGGGGAGGGGACACATGTCCAAAAAGACGCTTACAGGTAGCGCCCTTTTTACGCCATTCTTTTTATCCGACCCTGCATCACCTGAAACAATACGAATCAACGATTAAATAAAAGACTCAATTACTCAGTTGTTGACAAAAAACTGCTGGAACTCATACATGTATCTTTTTTAAAAGCTACACTGTAAAGGCAGAAGAAGGGAACAGTCACACGGACAATTTAAAGACACACTTTGCTTTCATATACTTTAAAAAAATAATGTTTTTATCGCATATCCATTGCCTACTGACCAGAATGCTTATAAATAAGAATATTTAACAAAGTGTATGTTTGAACCGTATTTCTCTTTGTTTTGCGTATTCGGTAAATTATCAACATGGCTATACACAGACGACAGCATTTTTTAACACGGTAGACAGCATTGTTACCGAAACAAGTGATATTTTCCTTCTGTCTAACAAAAAATAAAGAGTATCACTCTGATATGAGGTTATTCAAGAGTATTCAACTCTTGCAAATTGTCGTTAGACAAAAACGGCTTTTCCCTTGGCGCCAGAAGTTAAAACTATTTCGCTCCGGCGTGATTTTTACCAGTTCATGTTTGCATAATTCGTAGTTTTGTATGTTGCTTGTTTACGGCCGTGAGATGTAAATGCTATGTTCACATTTCAAAATTAGAATAACATAAATATTGTAATTGAACACACAGGACAAAGACCTTTCAACATCAAACGATAAACCAATTTAACGGACACGTTTGTCTCATATTGTTTTCGAAATCTTGATGAGCGCCGATAAATTTATTTGTGTAATTCAACAGCCAACTGTCCTTGAAGTCTTTAATATGTTTCCCTTTATGCCATTATGTCTCTCACACCCGATTTTCTCTCCTTTTATATTGAAATATAGTTTGCTTATTACTTTCCGGTTATTCTGATCAGACAAAGTTCTAACTTCCAATACAATTTCGTACTTAATACATTACAATTTGTATTTCATTTAGTTCGAGAAATGAATGTCCCTCTTGACAGACGACACATCTAATTCTGCGGCAGTTTAAATTGGTCTGAAGTCATAGTTTTTGATAATTAAAAGGCAACTTGCATACGTTGTTTCTCCTATAATCGAATAAATTTATTTTGACCTCTTGGCCAGTTTTCATCTGTTTAATTTGGAATTTTGCAAACGCCGTTTATTTGATCTTCGCTAGTGCCCTTTTGACCTTATAAGTTTGAATTCCATTGCGTTTATAATGCCAATTTTTAAAAACCAATGCTCAATAATGTAAGGGTATAATAATTAATACTCAATTTCTGTTAAGGATAATCCTAAAGTAATAAGTAGTCTATTTTCTGAAAGGAGTTTTGATTATAGGACTATAACTGCATACCATATTGTAGTGGAATGAAGTATCTCATTTTGAACAGATGCAATTTTAATTAGGTCATTTTAATATTATAATCATCAACTCGGTCTCAGGTATTTAAGCTGTGCCTTTGATGGATATGAGCTATAAATGTTCATGCATATGTCTCAATGCTAGCTCCAAACCCAACATAACTTTATTGCAGAAATGCCGTTTACCAGAAAAGCATTCCTTTTAATGACTTGCACATTTGCGCCATAAATGGATCTAATATCAAAACAATCTAGCTTATTTAGAAGTCAATTTTCCTATCATGATGTAAAATTCATTGAATGTTAGAGATTGTGTAAACAGCGCGAAATGATTATTCATAATAAAAAAAATCAGGCATAGGTAAAAATAGAGGCATTATACTGAACTATCCTTGCGTGGGTGGAGTATTAAAGCTCAAGTCAACCAATGTTTTTATCAGCATCACTTTTCTGTCGATGTAGATCATAACTGGTCATTGTTTTTTCTATACACTAAATATCGGTTGACGAGAATACTACAATGCCTTGCCTTGCAAAGTCATTAACCTCATTTGTGTATTATGAAAATGCATTAAAAAGTAATGTTCCGAAATTGACACTATTCCCTAAGGCATTTCGTGAATAGAAACAAAAAACATAAGGGGCGGGGGGTGGGTATGGCTACGAGATTCTCAAAAAAACGTCTCTTGCTGCCAAAGATAAAGCCTCGAATGGCGCATACACGCCGCGGACACCTTACATAATACCCCTGCACGATCAGTATTATCTTTAATATCTAAATTATAATCATACTTGACAAAATAAAATAGCTAAGTATCCTTAAAGAAGCTCGTTGTACCGTCGAATCTTTTCTAGAAAAAAGTTTGTTAATGTTTACTTTTTATATTGTTTGAAATGGTTTGTATACTGAATCGTTTTGACATGTTGAATTGTTACGTTTTAAGAAACACGCGTTTTAAAAAAAAATAACCGTTTCGGTCATAATGCTGTGTATGTAAAAGATTAATAAACACTATAAGGTCAATATGTCTTTTCTATTGTTTCTAAATGTTTCATTAAAAGCCTGTTTTAAATCATCTTTTGTGTATATTTCTCAATATTACCAGTAAGACCAGTGAATATTGTATTTTATTATACAATTTTAAGTATAACTTTCACCCATAATTTCTTTTATATAAAATATTATTTTCGACTGTAGATATTTAATAAAATGACTAATACCAGCTGGGTTTGAGTGTTTAACAAAGGGTTTTGCTGACTTAGATATCATATGAAATTCAAAAAAGCATACTTTTCCAAATGTTTTGAAATACAGCTCGAAATCCTGAACAGTCGCGAAGTCAACAATGCGACTAATCTATTCCTAAATACACATATGTCTTTAAATAAATCGAAACACCTTTTTTTGAGCCACATCATGACACGATTATATTGGCTTGAAATCGTTTATACTACCAAGAGTTCTTTTCTTGTGACTTGATACTCATCAATTCAACAACTTAGAGCACGCCATGTTTGAGATCTGATAATGTTGTCATTAATCTTTTCTTCATTGAATTCGTGCCATGCAAGCGTGCGTAACAGTACTTGACGATGGATAGTTAGGATACGCTACAAAACACAATAATTGGAAAGAATTATGTTCATTTTAAGGTGTCTGCGTATAATATTGAGGACGTAAATGACACTCGAGGTCTTTTGTCAGAACAAAGCATCTTGGAATCAAAGTACATAAGTCACATTCCTGCAATACGATGCTTAATTCTAAGTCGCACCTAAGGGCATAAACAAGACCGTCAAACCTACTCATTGGATGTTAATTCACATTAATATCCTGACATATTCAATGCTAAATTAAATGTTCACCAAATATTTTGAAATAATCACCGAATTCTGAATACTATGTTAATTATCAAAAGTGTAAATTAAATGCCTATTTAATTCTTACCAAAGTGCAACCACATTATCTGACATATGGATATGTAAACTGTGCCAATTCTTTACAATCCGCAATTGGCTAGACATCAGTTTATCCCGACAATAGTCCTTTGCTTGCGACTCAATCTTAATTAGATAATTAATCTAATAGATCACGCCATTTGTGAGATGTGTTAATCTTGTCATTAAACATTTCTTTATAGAATTCGTGACACAAAAAAGGATGTGTTACAATTCTTGAAGATATATAAGATTTGCTACGGGAACACAATAATTGGCAAGAATTATGTTAGATTTGTAGCAGACTTGGACTATAACTGAGGGAAATATGACACTGATCGTCCTTTGTCAGAACTCTGCCTTTTTCCAACGAGTTACATATAATGCACGTTCTTGCATTTTGTTGCGTGAGTCCAATATCATAATTTTGTACGGAGCCAAATAAGACGTTTGCATAAAAAATAATGATCATACTGGTAGCCAAAATTACACAACAAATAATTTTCTAGCATTCCCCTCGTAAGGAAAATCAGACGAAACAATGCAATGATAGATAGGTTATGTCCAAATATGTATAGGGAAATTAGGATCAACTCTCTTCTCTGTCTCGCGTTTGTCTACGATAGTATTGTTAGTTATTATTTAATCCTTCTTGCGTATTGAATGTTAGAGTGACAATCTTATTCAAATCAATACATACACATGTGTAACAAAATTATATTTTGAGTGATACACATTTATTTACTTACTAAATAATGCATTTATGGCAAATATTGATTACTGATTTTAGCCCTGTTTTCAATATCTGAAAACGCAAAAATATCAATAATTGGTGAGTGCTTAAAGATTACCTGTGAACTACTATAGTCTCATAAGGTGGAGGATACCATGTTTTCCAATAAACACGCAATAATTTTGAATAACTAAAAAAGCGTTTTTAACGATTATTTATGTTCAATTTTTTTCCCTGCAAACATATATATTTGATTGCGCTTTATTGAAATGGCAAAATATAATTATATTTCATAAACCATACAATAAATGAAATAAGAAGTGGTGCGTTTTTGCGCGTGACTCATCCTACATGGGGTATGTAATGGGGTCTTTCTGATATAAACTTATCTTAAGAAATTAATTCCGACAATGAAAGCCTTTTTAATTTTTAAACAGGCATACGTATACGATGACATGTATATTTGAAACATTTACGTACCATTGTGGTGAATGAATAGTGATCAGATCGTGAAATAATAAAGAACACATTTAAATCTGATTATCAAACTTATTTGTTTTAAAGAAATCATTTCATAATAAAGAAAAAGTAATGTGAATGTCACTTATAGGTTAATTAAAAAATCGTCCGGACAATGTACTCATACATATTTTGTACGGACAATGTACTCGCTTTGAAAATTGTCCAGAACTTTTGTTTAACACGGAACTATCACTTGAAACTTACAACGAAGTAAATATTTGCAAATTTAATCAATATTTTGTAGATTTTTGTTTCATATTCCTGCTTTTTGCCCTAAAACACACGGAAATCAGACTGATACGGACAATGTACTCACAGAAATAAAATCTGTATCGAGTTTCAGGCTTAAACTAAGCAAACCTTCGAAGAACAAATCACACGCGAGTAAACTGTGTTACAATGCTGGTACTCTACGCTTATTCTAAAGATCTTACCTTAATATTTACCATCCGTAAACGCCGAATTTATGTGTTGATGCGGTCGAATTATTCGCCATCTTGTACGGTCAATGTACTATAGTGATCACGTGATACTCCCCTGTGATGATGCAGCACTTTTAAATAACTATCCGTTGGGAAAACAGCTAATTAAATTTAAACAAAACGTCCACTTCAAGACGGGCTAATATAATATATATGTTTTCATAGCCACATAGATAGGTATAATCGCATTCGCGGAAAGAAAGTTCCAAATCACACAAAAGCGTGTTTACAATGAAACTATGTATTACAATAAGTATTTGAATTATTTACGGTGACCTTCATTGATCTTCCATTTGATAGGTAAAACTGTTAGTTCACCCAAGAAACGCTAACGCAAAATAAAACATTACATATAACTTTGTTTAGATAATTTGTAACAATAGAGCTCTTCCTTATTTTTTATGATTACAAGCATTTCATTCACATATAATAGTGTAGTTCATTTAGGCAACCGAAATTTTCTAATACAATAAAGTAATGGTTATTTCAGTGGAAATATTCTATCTTCAAGACCAGATGTACACCGATGTTTGTTATGCTGATGTTATGAAAAGGCCAAAGCGTTCTTAGACAGGGGTGTTCTATGTTGAAAACTTTACAACTCGGATTGTTTTGTTTATTCTAAAATTGTTCTGCAGTAACTGAAGTGTGAATGTGAAGTACGTATGTTTGTTATACTAATGGTAGCTTTAGCGAATGTGTGTAACTGTATATTGATTGATTAAGTGTTTGATTAAAATATCATTGTTTAATATGGCATTTATTCAATATATATACACATTTGTTTACATACATGTTTATTTGCGTGTCTGTATTTAGGGGTGTGTGCATGTAAATGCGATTTACGGAACATAATAATATTCTTTGTGCCATAATGAAACATTTGCAAAATATTTGGGTGAGGACCAAATACAAATTTAAAAACAAAATTCAATATTGGTTTATAGCAATCTAAGCAATAACAAAAAAAATATGTTTTTACCATTTTACAGTCTTTTTTACAACATTCACGTTGACTGTATTGCTTGCGTGTGGTTTAGTATGTGCTCAACATAATAAATGGCCAATAAAACAATTTTCTGATGAAATGATTTCACTCAATACATAATTATGATTTATATCCAGTAAAATGTCTTGTTTCCGTGTGCTAATGTTTATGATCTGAATGGTCTATACAACTTAAACCCTTATTCCATTTAACATTACTTTTGAGTTAGGCAATCGCTTAAAACATGGATATATATATATATATATATATATATGTACGAATAGCGATGATTATGTCTCCAAGACCGGGCAATAATTGTGTTAATGTTTTTCTAAACTACTGTTTGAACATAATTTAATTATTCCATGATCAGAACTTCAGTTTATAAAGCTGAGCAAAAACTTTTTATATTTTATTTAGTATTCGATTGAGACTATTTTTTTGTCGTTCGGGATCGGTAAATATGACTGAGTGGTTTCCGTCAAAACATGGCTTTAGCCTGTTGTAGGTTAATGTTACAGTGTTGAACTTAACAAATACATGCATACTCCAAGCAACTAGGTCTCAAATCACGGCCGCCACATTCCTGCCCAAGACAAATCTTTTTTTTTAAGTAAAGAGATGGTATAGATCTCTTGAGAATTTATTGTTAAAAGCCTATAATCTTTGCTACTTCGTGAATGTTCCATTCGGTTTTTCAACAGTACATGGGTTTGATATACATTGTTTGCTTCAATTATAGTGCGAATTGTATTGTTTTCGATGTCATTTCCATTTAATAAAAGGATTTTAAGCAATAGCATGTAAATGATGTTTGGTGTACACTTTCATGTCAAATCATCCTTTATGAGAAACGGTTATTCGTAACTTTACCTTTTTTATTTTTATTTTATAAAACTATGGCAATACATACACTAAACGCACAATTAGCCAAATTATTTGAACTTATCCGGTCGTCTGCATATTCTAAATCTCAGTTAGCATGCATCACGATAAAAAAAATATTTTGGAACGTTCAAATCAATCTGAAAGGATTGCAAGTAAATTATATCTTGATTTACAGTGGCATCCTGTGTGTATTCTAGTTATTTATTATTGATATAGTGTAAGTTTTGAAAACAAATGTCAACAGTTATATGACCTAGATCAATCACAAATACAAGACAACTGCATGACGCGAAACAGCTGAACTCAAACAACTCACGCGAGTTCAACATGACTTGTATTAGAACAATTGCTTCATAATGTCGGTATAAAAGTGACAAGTGGGATTTCAACATTCCACGCATTTCCAATGGTAAAATTATGTATACCTTTGAAAAAAAAAAAAATTCACACAATAACCGAGTCTCAATCACCAGAACTGATATCCTAGTTCGTGTTCTGAAGTTATTGTAACTTGCTGCATTTGCAAATAATACAAGTGGTCAGATGAAACTTTGCCGTTGCTTTTGGTGACCAAAATATTTACAATGAATTTAGAAATAAATCAACTAGAACTACTTAAAACTGAGCTTGTCTTTCTACAGCTTTTCTTAGTGTGTGGAAACATCGCAACTTTCAAAAGATACCTTGAATCGCATAAAGAAAATAGTTCCCATTTGATTTAATAACGGAAAAGTTAAGATCTTAACACTAACGGATTGGGATGGGTGGATCTGCACATCTCACCCTGCTCTACTCCTCTTTTCACTCAAAGTTAAAATTATATATGTGAAAGTCGGACACAAATAGTACCAAAAGGCTCCTTTTAAAACCAAAAATAACCATAGTTGTTTTGGGGTAGTACCGAAAAAACCCACTTCCTACATTTCAATTATTTATAGGTTCTGTGTGAAGGGGACACATGTCAAAAAAGGCGCTAACAGGTAGCGTCCACCCATACGCCAAATTTCTTATCCGACCCTGTATCGTCTGAAATAAACAAGCTTTAACACGCAACATCATGGTACATACGACAAATGTTTTAATAAAAAAATCAATTACTCTGTAATTGACAAAACGTTGCTTGGACTAATTCCTGTATCATTTTTAAAGATAGCTTAAAGCACATAGATAATTCAAAGGAAAATTATGCATTCATATGGGTTTAATCGACAGAAAAGTTTGATTCCACACATCATAACCTAATGACATTGCGGTTTAACACGTGCTTCAAAATAGCTGAATTACGATATATCATCTTTTCAATAAACGGACCTAAGATCATTGTATGAATAAGTAAGATAGAAGAAATGACAGTTTGTGAAAGTCACGTAAATTTCAATTCATTTAAGCGTATACAATAAAAAAACGTTTGTATTTAAATACAATTTAACTTGACTTTTGAAAACAAATGGTTGCAGATTCAACAGTGCATGAAGCGAAAATCTAAGTGAAGTATTGCAATTTTAGATAAATATACATTAATTGTATACACCCTATCATGAACACTGACTGCAAATAATAACTTATTGATTTCAAACCAAATTATTTAAGATATTTAACATATGAAAAAATATGGTTTTCTTCACTATTCAACTATCAAATACTGACCAGGACACATACAATAAGAGTTCTCAATGATCTGAATGTTAAAATTGTTTACTGTTTGTACTACGTCGGACGCAAAATAAAAACGACAATTGATATTCAGTATCACCCAAAGACGTCAGTAGATCATCTTCATAGCATAAAACCGACGCAAGACAGCATCATTAAACACTGTAGACAGCCTTGGTACCAACAAGTCATTTTCCTTCTGTCTAACAAATAAATAAAGGTCACCACGCTTATATGATGTTATTCAAAAGTACCTAATGCTTGCAAATTGTCGTCAGACAAACGCATTTCCCTTCAACCAGGAGTTAAAAACAAACCGCTCTGGTGTGATTCTTTCCTGTTCATGTTTGCATAATCCGTGGTTTTGTATGCTGCCTTATGTCGCCAGTTAGATGTAAATTTTATTGTTACATTTCGAAATTTGAATAATATTAATACTGTAATTGAAAATAAATGGCAAAGACCGTTCACCAGCTGTGGTCGTGTTTACTGATTTCAAACCCAAAGTTCAAAAGACATAAACAAGATACAAGTTTTGGAACTAGAGCTCGGTCATTTGGACATATGATTAAAAGGCTGTATTTTAGTCTACTTATGCTTAGCTTTTTATTTTACAAATGCTACATCGTTTAATATCTATTTAGCTCTTGGGAACAGTTAAGTGATCAAATTATCCTGTCAGTAAAATGATTGACTCGTCTTTTTTTTGCATCTCTGACAACTTGTTAATGGCAGTAACCACTAAAAGGTTGTATAGAGCTACTAAGTCAACATAAAAAATAAACAAATGTAACGGACACGTGTGTATCATTATTATACTATTATTGAAGAGCGCCGATGAGCATTTGTCATTCAACTGTCTTGAAATCTTAAATATGCAAACACAAAACTCCGACATATTAGCAATGCATGGTTAATTCGAAAATGGTAACTTGTACTATGTTAAAATGCAATATAAACAACTACTGTCCGTTTCTTAGCAAAAAGTTACATTTCCCGGAAGACGTGTTCAATGAACTCAACTGCCAACTTCAAACTGACAATGGATAATTACTTAGCCATGTTTATTGAATTATTCCATTTACAAGGTCCCTGTAGTTTGTACGCCTTATCTCGTTTCCTCGATGGTTTCTTTTTTTCCCAGACTCACTGAGAGAACCGTTATGTCAGACTCATAAAGAAACTTAATGACAGTGTTTGTGCTCAAAACAGGTCATAATTTTCAAATGGATTGTCCACCTTACACCAGAGTTATGCCCCATTTACATACATAGTTTGCTTATTTTCTAATCCCGGTATTATGATAAGACAAAGTTCTTACTTCTAATACAGTTTTCTACTTGTTACATAACAACTTATTTTTTCATTTATTTTGACTAATGAAGGTTGCTCTTGACAGGCGTTTCTCAAATTCTGCGGGAATTTAGATTGGTAAGAAGCCATATTCGCTAATACTTTTAACGGCAATTTGCTAACAATATTTTTCTCGTAGTATACTCGATTTCATATATTGACTTCTTGGCCAACTTTTAATATCTGCTTTATTGAAATTTTTGCAAAGTTTCTTATTCGATCGTTGCTATTGCCCTGTTGGCTTCATAAGTATGAATTTCATTGCGTTAATGGCAGATATATTGATTGTCAACTAATGACGTTCCCTCAACACTTATACTCAATAATTTAAAGGCATAATATTTATACTCATTTGCTGGTAAGGATAATCCTAAAATTAATGGAAGTGTATTTTCCGAAAGGAATTTCGATTAAAGGATTTTGACACCATGCTAGATTGAAGAGGTTTGTAGTCTCTCATTTTAACCGATCTTTCCCGATATTCGTTACATCGTATGTTTAACACCTACCGATATATTTGATAATGATTAAAAGCTGTGTTTTTAATGGATACAAACTACTTTAATAATAATTTGTCATGAATATGTCTCAGTGCTAGCCCCAAACACAACATATCTTTATTGCAGATGACGTTTACCAAAATGGCATTCTATTCAATGTTTTGCATATTTGCGTCATCAATGGATTTTTCTAGACCCATTGTCTAATATCACAAAAATCTAGCTTGTTTGGAAGTCAATTGTTTCTGTCATGATGGGAAACACATTGCGTGTTTAAAACTGTGGAAGCAACGCGAAATGATTATATCAGGATAAAACCAATAACTCGAGATAATCAGCCATTCGCAGAACTCAAACAAGGTAATAAACTATGATTTATTCTTGAAATAAATGTCTGATTCGTCTCTTTTATAAAGTAAGCGTATTTGTGAATAGTTTAATATATAAGATAAAGTTCGTAAGTTAATCTCAAACACTGATTAAATCAGTGTTCATGTTTCCGTTCTCTAAAGGCGAAAACAATCATAAAAGGTCATTACATGTTTATAACACAATTTGTTATTTGACACATTTTTCTGTCAATTCATTGGTATATACGAGTATTAGCAAATAAACATTTATTTTAAGAAAGTTTAAAATTAAATGAAAATACAATGTAAATTAAGCCCAGACGTAAAGTTATATGTAAGGTCCACTTCAGATAACTGAACTATCTAACTTTCTTTATCAATAATTGATGAATTAAGTTAAACCGAACCAACCTGTATTCTTCATAAATGTAATTATTCTGTCTATGAAGATCGTTACATAGGTCATGGCTTTATCTATAAATTAAACATTGGATTACAAAAATACGATGCTTGTCCGTACACAGCCACAAATTGCATTTGTTTATTGGAGTTCTGAGAAAAAATGCATTTAATAGTTACGTTCCAAATAAATTTTCTTTGCAAACTTATCATATCATGTTAGTTATGAACACGTCAAGAAAATTAATACTGTTAAATGGAAATACGCATACTTATAATTAACGCATCAGTCTAATATGGTGTAAAGCAATTCAGAAAAAAACAGAGACCCCGTATGTAGCCCAGGAACGGCCATAATTCGACCCACGTTCGGCCGGCGGCCAACCACACTGAAGCAGAATCAGCGACAGACATACTAGATTTACAACAAACAACTTGTAGTGGACAAATTCCGAACTTCAGAAACATTTAACGTATACTTGTCAATAAATCGATTTATGGACCTAAATATTTGCAAACTTAAATAAATCGATTAAATAATTCATAATAGTAACGTTCGATGAAGTCAACAGGAAGATGTTAAACATCATTCGCATAAATGGAGTTGTGCAATATTTGTTCATTGAATTAGTACAAGAGTTATACATGAAATCAAGGAGGGTAGTTTACAATTATACAGGCCCCAATAACGATTTGCATTATATTATGATATGATTTAACGTAGTATATTGAATAAATGACATGATTTGTACATGCAATGCAAATTTGTGGCTTTTCTGACAAACTCGTGCCATTACAAGCGAAAGAGAACACTATTTTATGTACACGTCATGAAACGCGTTACCGCTTTACACGTCATTTTGAAAGAAAATATCAGGCAAGTGCTAGTGATAATTCGCATTTTGAAGCGTTCGTCATTGACTGTTTCTCTCGACAACGATAGGGGTGATAACGTGTACATTACGGGCAACTGCATCTATGAGCAATGTATTTTGACTTAAGCTGAAGACGAATTTTCTCCGATTACATTTTCGCCGGGTGAATATTCCTGGCGTGGTTCATATTAAAGTTTAGTGTTTTTTAATTTTGTTTTTCAAATCTCATTTTATGTTAACGGCAATCCAATGTATTGATGATATATGTTCAGGTATTTGTAAAATATCATTTTGGCTAGTTTAATTGATTTATCATCACTAATATGATCTCCTGTCATCAAGTCACTGCGCCAGGTACCGGACTCGTGTACTTACTGCTGTGGTTAACAGTACTTTAACCCGGTCTTAGTGTTACACTTACCGCTAACATTCGCATTTCCAAAACTAAGGTACGTTTGTATAAAACATATATTAAAACTGTATTTGTATTCCATCTTTGAATAGTTTTCCCTGGACTTTCCTAAATGCATTTTAATAAAGATGCTTCTGTGAGAGTCTAGTTCCACGTTGTATAATTGATTGTATCTTAAATTTTAATTCGAGACTCCTTAAATCCACTTGATCTGTCTCACGTGTGATGCAGATATGATCTGCTTTATTCACAGGCTAAGAAAAACAAGACAGCAATTTTAGGGCAGAACTAAACATATTTAAAAAAAAAATGAAACAGCAAATTAGAGTGTGCATATACGTGTCAACAACAAAAGAAGAATTGTTGATCAATAATAGTTAAAGAACTATAGTCCGTCTGCCCCTAAACAGTGCTTATTTTTGAATGTTCGACAACTGGGCTTGTCCCTGTACGTTTCATTTTATTAGTCAGTCAGATTCATTTATTAAAGTTCGAATAGGATTCTTCTGCCCAAATAGTTTTACGTGTCGACTGCATGTCCATTATTCTCGTTAAGCTTAAATGGATCGCTCTTACATGATTGGAATCATGACTAGAATATTTTTAATTGGTTTTAGTGAAAATGAGGCTAAGAAAACCTCCCCCGGATGAGCCCTTACCAAGAACTTGCTTGGTAATAAGTGTACACCTTATACTATAAAAATAGTTCGTCACACAGCAATACTCAATTTTTCGTGGCACACATGATCCAGTAGGGCGACGGTCTGTATTCAATAATACCTTGGTATTACCTAATTAATGGTTAGCCTTTTAAGTATACACGCGTTACTACAACACACATGATGTAGTATATTCGTTCAAGTATTATTTAGATTCAATATATATATATATATATGTATATATATATTGAATCTAAATTCATATATATATATATATATATATATATATATATATATATATATATATATATATATATATATATATATATATATATATATATGAAATTAGATGACACGTAGTGATACAAGCTAAACTTTAATGGTTCCAAAGATTTGCATTAAGTGATATTATCAAATAAATATATTTCAAATATGCCTTTTTTGTGCTGATAGTTTTGCATGTACAATAACTTATGTGTACCATTTTTTCTTCTGTATGTATGCAATTACATTCCAGTTAAACAATGGGCAGTTATCAGAACAGAAACTTGTCTATAGCGGTTTTGAAAAAAGCCAGATGGCAAAAGTAATCACACGAAATATGTTTCTGAATCTAAGCATAAACCAAAACTGACAATTCTTCCTACCACTTCACCAACTCTTATTCAATCACTTTGACAGTATTGCATGCCAATAGTTTATTATATGCTCAAGGTCTCTAACAGCCAATAAAGCAATTTTATGATGATATGTTTTCATTCAGTAAATATGATTTATATCCAGTAAAATGTCTTGTTTCAGTCGATTAATGTCTGTTATCTGAAATCGTGTTCCCAATATTGTGTATGAACTATTACTTGAAAAATCTAAACAGCATCAACATGCATTCACTACATTTACAAGTTTCATTAATTTTAAAAGCGAAGCTATCACTTAAAACATGGTCGTGACACACATGTTTGTTTTACTGATGGTTTTTTATGTCCTTAGTTTAGATATTTTGTCTCTGTGTTCGGGGCTTTTAGCAAATACACTTTTGAACTTTGAATTTTACACACTATCCACATAGTGATGTATAAGACTGAGACATCAATTCTTTCGTTCTAACAATACAGCTTAAGAATGTCCAAGTGTATTTTGACAGTGTTGAACCAGCTGTAACTCTCATGGAACAGTCTCGAACAAACCTATTCTGCTTATGTTATACTTATGTGAAGCATTGTGTCTTTCCGATGGTTCCCTTCAAAGCATGCATTCACCACAATTAAATTATTTAATAACAAATTACAGTATGATGGTGCAAACTGTTTCGATAGAAGGGTAGTTTATTACTTTTCCTGCTTAGTGTTAACTTGCTTCGTTCGTTTATAAGTTAAAATGACTCTTTAACGGCAGGAATCATTGTTTAGCAAGAGGTCTGTTAATTTTCAAAATGTCTGCACGTTTTCCTGCATAATATCCCAACATACTTTTTGACATGAAATCTGACATGATTACTAAACAAGAGGAATATGTATATTCAATAAAAAAAATTCTAGCGTAAAGATATGTTCTGGTTTAAAGCATTGTTCTAGTTATGAACATAGACACTCGAAAAAAGAGTCATATTCAATTTCTAGCTGGTTTTCATTTACACATACCCCCTCCATCTAATACATAATTTGACCTCTTCTTAAGCACAACTATATCGAGTTGATCTGCTAGTTGAATAAAACTTGTCAACATGTAAGTTTTTGGCTAGTTGATCAACCCCAAATATTTAACCAGTTTTATATAAATGCCTACGTTTATGCCGATTTGACCATATATCGGTTATTTTTGTTCTTTCATACTCATCTTATCCAAATACATTGATTTACCTCAGAACTGATATAGACACTTTTAAAATATTAAACATGTATACGAGGCTTATGTTCTGTACGGTTCTGTAAATACTTCTAAAATATGAGTTAACAGTTTTAATGATGGAATCAGAGACGATGGATAGAATCTAACGTTAATTATTAATTTTTGTCAGATGGCTAGCTAGAAAATAACCCGAAACGTATAAAGAGTTAAAATCTGAAAACATCGTAGCATGGATACACTTTGGCATTGACTTTCCCAAACATTCACAATTTACTACAAGGCATGCACCAATACATATTTCAGTACATTGTCGCACATATAATGTGTTTATTTTTCTTCGAGAACGCAATAACAAGGATATTTTAAATATGAGTCTTTCGAAGTCCTTCATATATATTCAATGGAAACTAATTTAGATATTGAATAATGGAACAAAACGCTGACGAGTACAACACATGACGGTAATAATAACAAGAACGTTAATCAACTTAATTAAGATAAAAAAAAACACGAAAAGTTATCAGAATGAGTCTGTTGATGGTCCAGCTCAGCCTCGTGGACCTATTTGTGACACCTGGCAGTGTTCTTTTACAATTGGCATTGGACAAAAAGATAAGATAATCGGCTCCAATGTGTACACTATTATTTGTTGGCATATTACAATGTATTCACAAAAGAAAACCTTTGAAAAAGCCGTTAACGCCCTTACACACCGAACATCGTTCTCAAATCAATGCCTCCTACCTTTTCCAAAAACTGGTTCTCTCCAATCAGGGATATCTCAAATCACGGCCGCCACTTTTTAACCCCACGGTATTCCAAGTAAAGAGTTAGGGCAGATCTCAGGGGGATAGGTTGCTGAAAGCCAATACTATTTCCTACTGCGTGAATGTCACATTGGGTTATCCAAAAATAAAACAGTTGACATTTCTTTCTTCTTATGCCATCTTCTTTCTCCATAGAAATGTCATATACATTCAGTGCCGTTTCTAAACTTATTACCATAATGAAGCATAGTATTTGCAGTTAAGTTCAACAGGGCATGGTCCCCTAAAAACAGACCGAAAAACACACCACACCATACCACAAAAACATACATATAACATGCTATAAAGCATCGTTTTATACAACAACCATATCGTATTTTTTGTAAACGCATAGTAAATCACAATCTGAAGGTGTCCATTTATAGATCAAACCCTGAGTTCAGTTAAGTCTTACTATATAAGTTTGCAGCTAACGTTTTCAATTCGTTTCCATGTTGCGCTACAACAGGGATGCAAAACAAGATTGTTTGCTAACGTAAACGGCTGTAAGACTCAACTGAATTAGAAAATAATGTTGTTATTATTGTTAAAAAATACTATATGTTGATACTTTCTGTAAGCTTAGTGCTTACTTAAATTGCTGTCCAATCTTTCAAGGCGTATTTGAGTATAATAGTCTTTGCCGCTGAAGTCATAATCCTGCAATGAGATTGGACACAATTGACACTTATTCATCGGCAGAGAGAAGAAGAAGGTAATGCGGAGAGGTGGAGTTGTTAGGATGGCCAAGGTATTTTTAAGACAGTTGTGGTAGCAGATTTCATCTAAACAGTTACTTGTTTGCTAAAGTATCTTAATCTTATTATAACACATTTGAGCAGTCATCTTATTAATATTTTATATAATTTCAATGTCTTGGCAATATTTCAAAAGGGCAATTAGCGGCAATTAGCGGTAAAACATGCATGCAAGGTTGAAAAGGGTTCGATAAATATAACTATATGCTGTAAATTCTTTAATTTGACAAAGGAGAATGGGGACATTCTTAGAAGTTATCGGACTCATCTTACAATAAGGCTTAAGTCTTGAAAAAAACAGTGAATTTGTTTATGCTTAAAGTCTGATATATTACTGTTTATCATTCTTAGAAAAGTGATTCAACTCTTTTAATTGTAAAACAAGTCAAACACGAATATATAGATATCAATTTGCAATATTCAAAGTAGCATGAAAACAGGGGTAAGCAATTCTAAAGCATTAACAATATTTAATGTGTTTTCTTAAGCGTTACTCAAACTGCGTAACGCCTATATCATGTTAAAAAATGTGACGACCTATCCTTGTATCATTGTCATACTAAGAGATAATATATCAATCAAAATAACATCAACCGAAAGTTGAATATCAGAAACAATTGTTATGTTACTATTAATTGTTCAATTTTCATCTATAAAGAAACCAGCAATACTTAAGCGATGTCAAGGTCATAACAAAATGAGCTTCAAAGGTTAGAAATGCTAAATGTCGATTTCAAAAAAATACCCTTGATTGAATACATATACTTAGCGATATACTTGTTTGCTTCCTTGCCAGGCTCTGTGATTTGTATATAAATGAAAACAACTCACTGCCTAATAATGATATTATTAGCAGTCCAATGCCTTTGATTGACTGTCAAGAACTTCATCTATAGTGGTGAATTATAAAGACTCCGCAAACATGCATGCAATTTACATTTCCATGACCAGCCTATCTTTCACACAGAAGAACTAAAAACGAAGTACTTAAGAGTAAACAAATGTTATACTATTGCATCGATTAAATAGTTTAACCATTCAAACTCAAACTGAAAGGATAAATCAATTTGTTAAAAACGTATAGTCATTAGTACCATACATTAGACTAAGGAATCTTGTTGTATTATTGTTGGAATAAATAAAAAAAACATGGCCACTACAGGCACAAGACCATGGCCCACAGTTAAGGTCATGATTCCGAAATAGAGACTCAGAAATTGTAAATGTGATATAATCTTATTTTTATCAATGAGTTTGGGTAAACGTTTTGTTATTAATGGTAAAACATGCCCTTATCCATATTCACTGATGTCATGAGTTTGATTCAGACTAAAAAACGAATTTGGAATGTTATAAAATCTTGATAGTTTTAATCATTTCGGATAAATGATTTGCAATTGATGATTAAACATTCATGGACTTTATTCACTAATATGAATCATTTTTGAAAGATGATTTCACCAAGGACGTAAGTGTACTGTAGAAAAAAAGACACACAAACAACTGGCAATACATTCTACAACCAATTTTGTCCCACCTCGAGACAGTATTGCGACTTCAAAATTAAAGACAAAAATATCTGCAAAAGCAAAACAATATTCTATTAATTACCAAATATAAACGGATTGGAAAAAGATTGCAGTTCATCTTTAGTAAATCAGAACGGTTTCATAGAGTTGTATATCCCACTTGATTCAATTGTTAACACACAATTCAAAGTATGCCAACAGATGAAAGTCACAAATTAAACACAGCACCGTCAAAAACAAATAAGAAGCAAATCGAACGGTTAATCCATTATATGTTTTACTAGCCATGCAGAGGAAACGTATTCGAACTTATAGAATTGCAATCTAATTGTAGTATGTTTCATTGATTTAAGGTGATAGGCTCTTTAAATACTTCTAAACTTTATAATCCATGTTACTGTTGTTTTTTAAGTCCTAAAGGAGAACAAATGCACACTTTCATAAGCTTTTTTCTTTTTCTAATTCATTAAGAAATGTTAGTTTAGCACATAGAAATGTTCAGTAGAAAGTGTGTCTGTGTTTTTGTCACTCTCTATAATTTAGCAGAGCTTTACAATGCATTAACTCTGACAAGTTGATTTATCTACATAACATGCGAGACAGAACAAGCTATATAAAGTGTCTGAAATTTACACTTACGATAAGATGAAATGACTGCATAGCAAGAACTTCAGAGGCATTAAATACATTTGCATTTTGGGATAGAAATGGAAAAAATGAGAAGGAACTCAAATACTTTTTTCAATTTTTCAATATATTTTTTTAAACAAATATGCCTCAGTTTGAAAATGTGACTGTTAATTAAAATCAACTATTAGTACAACGCTGATACCCTATATTGGTCTTAATTGGATCTTAGTCGATCGGATTTCGTGTAATAAATAACGGACCAATACAGTTAATGAAGTCAATGATGAATGAAATAAAATCGACTTAAAGTTCATATCCGTTTTATGCAGTCGCAAGTTGAATACCGCCCTACCACTGGCACACAATTAAAGGTGTAGTAACAATCATTGTTCAATAAAATAAATGAAAACTACAGCGACAAGCACGGTAAACAATACGGGAGGAATACAATCAACCCACAACCTTTACGCCAGTCTAAGCGCATGGAAGAAAAGCCAGGAAAAAGTACAAGAGCTAACTCGTTTACATAGTATAAATTATAAATATAATTAAAATGCAGGTACAAGCATAAAAGTGAAACATGCATTACACCGCTTGCCACCAATTTTGGTTTTCTTTATGAACACGGTTTGTTTTAACACTCACTTCACATAAATTACGAACAGGGACACATTTCCTCTGAGCACCGAAACAGAGGGAATATTGATACTTGACAGAAATGAATTGTATGTTTGATATTAAACCAACAGATGCTGTTAGTAACATTTCCAGAATAGCTATTCGTTTGGAAAATTCCATCAGTTTGTGTAAAGTTGTATCAAGTTTCATGACGTGTATATGGACGCAAATACTCTTGCAAGACCAGTTTCGTTTGTTAAAACAAACGGCATTTCGCTGCTTAGGTACGAGGTATGTCGTTGAATAAAAACACACTAAAACGTTTCACATTAAACAGTATTACTTGCACTTTGATTTGATATTTTACTCCAGCTTACAATGGTTCTGTCCCTTCATTTAGAAGAAAATGGTCTCGAATATATTAAGCTTGGAGTAGCTCCAAACGTATCGTGCAAATACACATAGAACTCATTAAGAATGTTGGTCAGCATGAAAAATAGTAATTCTGGTGTGTCGCGGTATTTATGAATACCATATGATTGCTCTAGTTTTAGTCCGGTATTCTCTTGAAAGACTCATTTCACCTTACACATGAAATGGTGACGAACTCTAGCGAAACAAACCTTTCTTACTAAACTTCCCCAAGACACAGCTGCAATGGCTTACTAATATATCAGAGAAACTTCTTTTAGACACAGCTGTAATGGCTTACTAACATAGCTGAGAAACTTCATGAAGTTGCAGCTGTAATGGCTTACTAACATAGCTGAGAAACTTCATGAAGTTGCAGCTGTAATGGCTTACTAACATAGCTGAGAAACTTCATGAAGTTGAAGCTGTAATGGCCTACTAACATAGCTGAGAAACTTCATGAAGTTGCAGCTGTAATGGCTTACTAACATAGCTGAAAAACTTCTTGTTGCAGCTGTGATGAATCACTGAATCATCTTTTAGAAACAGTTGTAAAGGCTTACTTATATATAAGAGAAATCACTTAAAGGTGCCGCTGTAATAACTTACTAATAAATCAGAAAAAAAGTTAATTGGCTTACTAATATATCAGAGACAGTACCCGAGGACACAATTTGAATGGCCTACTTATACATCAGAGAAACTACTGTAAGACTCAGCTGTTATGGCTTATTAATATATCAGAGAAACTACTCTAAGACACACCTGTAATGTCTATCTTATTTACAGAGATGTAATGGCTTTCAACAGAGTAGAGAAACTGTAAGACAAATATGTAATGGCATTCTAGAGTAGAGATACTACTGTGAGACAAAGATGTCATGGCTTACTAATATAGTAGAGAAACAACTGTAAGATAGAGATGTAGTGACATTCTAATCGAGTAGAGAAACTACTGTAAGGCAGAGCTTACAGAGCTTGTTAGGCATAGATGTTATGGCATTCTAATAAAGTAGAGATACTACTGTAAGGCAGAGCTGAAATGGCTTACTAATAAAGTAGACAAACAACTAGATAGAGATGTAGTGGCATTCTAAAATAGTAGAGAAACTACTGTAGAACATGGCTGTAATGGCATTTTCGTACAGTAGAGTAACTACTGCAAGGCAGAGATGTAATGGCATTCTAATAGAGTAGAGAAACTACTGTAAGGCAGAGCTGAAATGGCATTCGAATAGAGTAGAGAAACTTCTGTAAGACAGTGCTGTATTGGCATTCTAATATAGTAAGGAAACAACTCTGTAAGACATAGCTGTAATGGCCTTCTCATAGTGAAGAGAAACTACTGTAAGACATAGCTGTAATGGCTTTCTCATAGTGAAGAGAAACTACTGTACGATAGAGCTGTAATGGCTTTCCCATAGTGAAGAGAAACTACTGTAAGACATGGATGTAATGGCTTTCTCATAGTGAAGAGAGACTACTGTATGACAGAGCTGTAATGGCTTTTGACGAGGAATTACTGTAAGACAGTGCTGTAATGGCTTTCGCATAGTGAAAAGAAACTTCTGTAAGACAGAGCTGTAATGGCTTTCTAATAGTGAAAAGAAACTACTGTAAGACAGAGCTGTTATAGCTTTCTAATAGTGAAGAGAAACTACTGTAAGACAGATCTGTAATGGCTTTCGCATAGTGAAGGGAAACTACTGTAAGACAGAGCTGTAATAGCTTTCTAATAGTGAAGAGAAACTACTGTAAGACAGAGCTGTTATAGCTTTCTAATAGTGAAGAGAAACTACTGTAAGACAGAGCTGTAATAGCTTTCTCATAGTGAAGAGAAACTACTGTAAGACAGAGCTGTAATGGCTTTCTAATGGAGTTAACAAACTACAATAAGACAGAAGTATAATGATTTTTTAATATGGTATTTAAACTATTGTAAGGCAGAGCTGAAATGGCATTCAAAAATAGTAGAGAAAGTTCTGTGAGACAGAGATGTAATGGCATTCGAATAGAGTATCATTATTATTATAATAATTATTTTTTAGAATAACAAAGTTCAAATTTCAAGGGATTTTCAGTAAGCTCATGCTATACATATACTATGTCAAAAGTAGCATTGTAATAGAAAGGCATTGAAAAATGAACTGTAACTATAAGGAAATATAATTGCAACATCATAGATAAAAAGGAACACATTATATGCTCATTTTAATCTTGCTTATAGTAAGTTCACAAATATCATAACGAGAGCTTCGTTTTACTACAATTCAGAACTGGAGGCAATATACTGCATAGTTTCCGGATTATACTCAATGGCAGTCATGTATCAAATATTATACCCTTAATGTATTGAGTATCGGTGTGAAAAGAATGTCAATAGTTGACACAGATGATATGTCTGCCAAATAAACAATGGAAATCAAACTTGAGGAGCCAAGATGGTAACAGCGAAGATCGCATCTCGGAAAAACGGCGTGTGTGCTTTTCATTTGCGAGTTGCCGCTGAAATGAATGGTAAATGTCTCACAGGAAAAATGACTTCTTACCAATCTAGAATCCCGCCGAATTGAATGTTTCGACTGTTAAGAGCTCCCATTATTTGTCAAACCAAATAAAATACATAAATGTAATAGGTACAAGACTGTATCGGAAGTTCGAGGGGTGAATGCGAAAAGGTTTTAAGTGACATTAATAAACAAGAAGATAGGGCTTTTTCGCTTTCACCCCTCGAGTTATAACTTTGTCTGATTTGTCTGATCATGATACCCGGACAAGAAATAAGCACACTCTATTTCAATGTAATAGGATCATAACTGGTACAACCCATTTAACAATCATGACCTGGATATTGTTAGCACAAAATCTGTCATTAAAATTCGTTATGAGTCTGCCATGCCACAGTTATTATCGAACTACATGTGAGGCGAATACAAATAACTGTTAAAAGGAAATAAAAACCATCAGATATCGAGATAAGGAGGCATAAAAGGAAACTACTTTGTAAATTAAAAACATTCAATGTACATAATTACGTAATAGTCCAATGATATGACTGGTTATGTGTGCTTCACAAATTAAGGTTGCTATTTGAGTGCGTTGAAACCGTCTTCATGGACATTTGTCATTTTTATGGCACGGACAATATCTTTAACACTTCATATTTAAACAGTATAGGATTTCTCTTTCTCATTTTATTGGCATTATCATTTACATTTATTTTTCAGCATTACTTTGCCCATTCTGTAGAGCTTAATGAATATTAAATGGCTATTTAAGGGTGTTTCATTTGTTAAATAAACAGTTAAGTATGCTTAGATTGAATCAGCATAAAAAATCCTGACCGAGTTGAAGTGTTGAATGTTTATCGTGTTGATTTTTCTGATAGGTGCTGTCTTTTGAACGTTAAATATATTCACGTTCACTGCTGGATGTTTGTCTAGGTCCTGTAGTTTCAAATGCATTATTAACTTTATTTAAATTTCGGAAATATTTACATAGAATTGCCATCTAGCTATCGTAAACAGCATACGAAACTCCGACTCATACAAACATGAATAGGCAAGAATCATGGCTGAGTAAAATAGAATTAACTTCTGGTGCCAAGTGTAACGCTTTTTTCTGACGACAATTTGCAAGTGTTGAATACTATCAAAATACATTGAACTCTCTTGAGGACCTTTTGTACTTGCTAGACAGTAGAATGATGAAGAACTTGTTTGGAAACAAGACTTTCAACTGTGTTTAATGCTGCAATGCGTCTGTTTTTCTAACGTCTTTGGTTGTCACTGAATCTTCATAGTCGTTTACTTTTGACGTCTGACGCAAAACAAAGAAAAATACGGTTTAAGCTTATAATTCGTTGAACATTCTTATTGAATGCTTTCTGGTCAGCATAATATAGTTGCCTAGTTGGAAAAGCCATAGTCTTTCCATGTGTCAGGAAACAAAAGACTAATGAACGAATGCGTTTCAGTATTGCTCATTAAATATTTAATTGCTAACAGCATTGCCTAACGTACATATGGGTTTTTTCTTCTTTTTCTGTACTGTTATGTTATATAAATGTTTGACATAACTTCAAGATTGTTTTTTTTCCTCGCTTGCTTAAATACTATCGCGGTATTGCCTTTTCAAAATATTCGTTTCATTGGCAACAAGAAAAATCGAATCAAGTGTTAGTATATAAATAATGTCGGTTGAAATATCAGCGATTTTGTCAACGACAATAAGAAATCATAACAAAAACAAATGATTAAGCTTTGCTGTTTCTTTTTGGTACTAACACTCTTAATGCACAATTTAATAAATCAATAAAACTCTTATTTTTTTTGTATTCGAAAACAGTTTGCATGCATTGCAATCAATACCATATAAATAGGCCACAGTGTACTGTTCTAATTGAATCTGAAAGGTATACCTCGTTGCAAAAAAATAATATCCTGATTTACAATGACATCTTATATGAACCTTCATTATTTATTACTGATATAGTGTAAGCTATGACAGTTTGGACCACGTTTTTATTGCTAAAACCAATCACACAAATAGGACAACCGATAAAACGTTTAACATAGATAACACCACGTTTAATTACAAGTTGAACATTTGTTTGATATATACAATAATACGGTCAGTAGAAAGTTGACATGTTTGCTTTTCTTTTTGCCATCCATTTTTATTTTGTAGTTCCTATCTGATGGAATGTTAAACCGTTATGTCAATTGTATTTGTTTAGAAGCCGAGTGTCAATGATTACAACGGATATCCTTTAATCAAAAGCTCGAGAATAGATCACAAAACTGATTTAGGATGGAGTGCACCTGACGCCATACCCCCACCTTCCCCTACTAAAATAAAATAATAATAATAAAAAAAAAATTAAAAAAAAAATAAAATAAAAAATAATAATAATAATAATAATAATTATAATAATTATAATAATTATAATAATTATGATAAAAATTAAAATAATAAGAATTATAATAATAAAAATAATAAAAAGGAGAAGAAGAAGAAGAAGAAGAAGAAGAAGAAGAAGAAGAAGAAGAAGAAGAAGAAGAAGAAGAATATAATATCAGATATCAAATTTCAAACTTTAGAAGCTATAACACTTACCATTGGCATCCACACGACAAACAGGATTCAATTATACTGTTCTTGACAAAGCGCTATGTACAGATTATGCATACTTGCACTCATAAATTTAAGTTTATATTGACATTTTAGAAAACAATATACACACTGCATCAACTCGATAATCGATGACCAAAACAGGCTAAAGACCATTGTATAATCAAATAAAATAGGTTAAGAAAAGTTTTTGAAAGTCGCTTCTATGTCCATTTTTGAAATTGTATACCAAAAAAATCCGGTACGTATTCTGTCGAGTAAATGTTACATCAAAGTTATTTTTGCTTTACTGGAAGTTGCAGACTCAACAGTGTTCAAAGCGAGGGACAAACTGTCTCAGTTTAATACATATCTACATTTATTTTACACATGATTTCATGTACATTGACTGAAAGGTGAAGCTTTTTGTACCAAAACATATCATTTCAGATTGTAAGAACATGGAAACAATATGGATTTCCTCACTAGTTAACTAGCTCATGGTGACTATAATGCATTCAATGAGACTTTCAACGAAAAGTATGTTTAAACCAAGTTTTCCTATGTTAAGTCGGACGTCAAAATAAAATTACGATTAAGATTCGCTGTCAGCCAAAGACGTAAGCAATTTACGCATTGCTTAAACGGACGCTTGGCAGCATTAGCTGTTAATGTTTGCATATTCGGAGTTATATATGCGGCTATATACGGCAGTGAGATGCCAATTATATGCATAAACATAAACATAAATAAATTCTTTGTTTCAACTAACATATACAAAACATAGAGTAGGTACTCAGGCATTACATTTTACTATAATTGTTTTTGAAAACCAGGGTGCTGTACCTAACCGACCTATATCGGGGTATATTTCTATTCTAGAAAGTTTTAAATACAAAATGGTCAAATTTTAACATGCTCACTCAAATAAATTCTTTTACTATAAAATAATCCACATATCGATCAAAACGCAAAAAGGTGTAGTGTCGGGAGGAAAAAAGGTCAGTCAAGAAAGTGGAAACACACATTTTTAACGCGTTAACAAATTCAAAATTTGAATTATGTTGTTGAAATTACAGGGTCAAAACATGCACACAAAGATGCAGTTGTCTTTTTCATTTACGGTCATTCAGGTCAAAATTGTCAAATTGAGTTTTCCGCTGTAACAGCATTGCTATTTCCATTAACATTAAAATGCAGGTGGCTTATTTCTTGTTTTGGAATAATAAATAACAAATTTTATATTTCTCATACATTTTTGTATTTGTTGCATTCAAATTCGTATTTTCATATGAAATATAATGGAAGCTCTATACAAGCGACTCATCCGATTTCGCAGAATTCTAGTTCTGTCTTGGAAGACAGTTCCCCTTGATTTCAACGGCAACTTGCAATTGAGAAGCAGAAGCGGCTTTTCTCCTATATTCGACCTTTGATATTCTCTCTTTACACTTAAGGTTTTATTTCTATTGTGTCTGTTGCAGACAAATTTTAACATTCCTTCAACACCGATGCTCAATACTTTTAGGGTAAGATATTTGATACATGAATGATATTGAAGATAAACAAGATACTATTTACGAAAAGGAATCTAGACTGACAGGCGATATATGTTAAAAAGAATACGTACGTATGCAGTATGGAGTCTCCATTTTTGAAATTTAAACAAATGAAATTCTAGTTGCGTTATTTGTGAAATACAATGTAACCAAAAAATAGATTTGTATGAAACGAGTTTCTCTTTATCTATCATGTAAACATTTTAGTTTTGCTTAACATTATAGTTAAGTTTTCAATGTCTCTTTTTTATATGTTAATTGGAAAGTTCATTTCGTCATATGCGTATGATATTAAAATAAGCTTACTGAATACTTAGATTAGTTTCTGTACTTCATTAGTGAGATTGCAGATGAATATTTTCTCTGAAAATTGGTAAGCAATAACATTCATCTCTTTTTGGGTCTCCATTCCTATCTTCAGCTACTAAGTGGTCAAAATGCCCTAGCGTTTATTTTCATTGGAGCTTCATAACCGTTACCGGCAGGTGTCCATTAGATAATCTGAGAACAGATGGACCAGTCCATCACTTTAGCAATTGTTTAAAATGACCCTAAGACTTGAATTATGATTATTAAAGGATTTGTCTTTTGCTAAACTAAAATCTCACTTGGTTCAATCAAAAATCAATCGGTTTCAGCTGATGTCAACCGCTAGTGGATAATTTAAGTCCAGAAATAAGTTAACTATCTTCTTTGCTAAAATTCTGTTAAACGGGTTTGGCCTCTCGTTTACGTCACTGCAACATTTGATTAACAAGCTCTTTTATGTGGCGATAGCCAGTAAAATACTTAATTATTGACACGTGAGGTTAAATGTATTATATGGTATCGTTAAACTAACAAGGGGTAATAAGGAAAAACGTCTGAATGATCAACAGCATGCGGGGTTAATTAGGGAGTTCGATCAGTAGTCTGTTTCTGATTAGGAGTGTGGGTTATATTCTGCGAAATGGTTAATATCTGAGAGAACGTAATTGGGATCAAATGTGGAGGTCTACGGACCGAGTTGAGGCAGTCTGCTTCTGTTAAGCATTCTGGTAGTATATCTGTGAGTCAGCTTTGCTCTCTTTCGTAGAATAGACGAAAATAATTGACAATTAAGACATAATACATAATTGCTAACAATAAACTTTGTTTCATCAGACGTGGTTGTTTTGATTTTGTAAATATACGATTGAACGGTATATTGTATCGGACGTTAATTGATGTGAGGGTGTCATAATTGAAAGTCTGAGTCGAATATTAAAAAACAAAACTGCCGGTGAACAATTGCCCATGCTGATCAACATTTCTTTGAAGCTGGGTGTAGATGCGATTTAGTAGGTTCTACATGCGGCACAATATGTTTCGGAGGGACGGAATTTAAATTCGGCACATTCCTTTTAGGCTTATGGCATTAATGGATATGTATTGATCTGAACACTGCTCCGTTATAAATATTCCATGTTATTTCACACTGTGTTGATGAACCATACGGAATAGACACGAAGTACACTGAGTTGTCACATGTTTCAATTAATGCTATCAACACAACATGGCTTTCTTACAAAGGCGTCATTTGCCAGATAAAACAAAATAAAACAAACGCCAATCCACTAAACAATATGCGGCATAAATAGGTTCTCCAGGCCAAATGCCTGGAATTGCCCACCATCCAGATTATGGCAATTTCAGGCACCTTGATTGCGTAAAAGTGTGGAACCAACGCGAAATTATTTATTTATATTAAAAACCTTTACATCAAGATGCTCAGCAATTTTCATAACTCAAACACAAAGTAATAAACTATGATGTGTTTATAAAATGATAATACAATGAACACTATATGAACGAAAGTAGGAGTTAAGCTTATTTTAAGCCTCAGCAAACAGTGTACGAAAAACCCATCGTTGCTACATTCAGGTTATAAAAAAGGAAGATGTCGTATCAATATATAGTGGGTTGAGCTGTCAAAACCCCTAGTGTTGTCATAAGCATAAAAGCTCTGTTCATGCAGGTCTTTGAATATTCATTGTTTCATTCATATTCGGAGATAATGACATTTGAGTACACAGCCATTAATATCATCATCCGTATTGGTTTAACATTTCTACGCTTTCTTTCTATTGGAGGTTAACTATCTGAATCTCTGTTAATGCAGTTTCCATCGTATTAATCCATCGTACTATTTAACAAAACTGAGTATTGGTAAACCTTAAGCCGGATACCAGATTTGTACTAACTGTTGCTGTTAATTAACAGTCTTAACTTCAAACTATGACATTTCTGTATAAAAATAATTATGTCTTTGTATTTCTTCTCTGCATATGTTTACCATTTACATTCCTTAATTCAATATATATAATTTATTTATAATACCTCTTATTTTTTGTGTAAAGATTCTTTTTATTCTAAGTGTAAATTAAAGGCTGTTTAAGTCAGCTTGATCTGTCTCTCATGTGTCACAGAGAACTCACCTTGTTAGAGGCAATGCTTGGTCTGTTCAAATGAATAGAGTGACAAAAACCCAGACAAAAACCCAGATAAGACTCAATCTGCACTCTTTCTACAAAACATATATACAGGCTTTTATGACATTACACATAATGTTTCCAAACAAAACGTCTCTTAAGATTTAAAAAAGCAGCAATTAATAAACATTTATTGAACTCGCCATGCTGTTTCAAATGTTAATAGAAACATGGATTATATGTATCAATATAATATAAAGAGCATTTATCTTTTGTTCACCAAATCATGCTTCCAGTGAGACTTCAGTTTCTTTATATCGAAAACATTCTTCTGCACGCCTACATAACATTATAATGTATGATTGTATCATAGGTTAAATTTGCAAAATATTTTTCCAAATGTATTTTTTAATCATTAGTTGCAACTATTTTATCCAGTAAATGATAAAAACAAGTTTTCATTACATTTGCAATTCGCATTTCTGAGTCTGAATCTCAGAGTATTGTATCTACATATCACATTTCTTTTCATGTCACGTTAAATTGAGGATGAAGATAAACAATCGTCTTAATAAAAAATGCTCTTTGAACGCTGTGTTTAGAGAACAATTTTCATCAATCAGAACCTAATAACCACTTTTTTAAGGAAATATGGAAAACATTTTGATTAAGATTAACGAGGGTATGAAAGAATCCAAGATAATTTGGGGATTTTTTTACGCACAGAGACTGTCTCATTGTGTGTATATTATTTGGGGTTACGGGAATCGTAATGTTATAGAAAGAGTTCAGCTGAATTGTTTAAAGTATATTCTCAAATTAAAAAGTTCAACTCCAAATTATATGGTTTATGGCGAAACTGGAACAACACCAGTAACGTTAGATATAGAAGAGAAAATGATGTCATACTGAGTACGTTTGTGTTATAATAATAATAATAATAATAATAATAATAATAATAATAATAATAATAATAATAATAATAATAATAATAATAATAAAACAAAATAAAAATGATAATAATAATAATAATAATAATAATAATAATAATAATAATAATAATAATAATAATAAATAATAATAATAATAATAATAATAATAATAATAATAATAATAATAATAATAATAATAGTAATAGTAGTAGTAGTAGTAAACTATCATCGATGATATATAAATGCATTTACAAAACTGTTCAAAGCTTATCTCCAGACATAATTAGAACACGATATCAATGGTTCTTCAATATAAAGTCAATATTAACAAAGTGTGGATTTATAGGAACTTGGAAATATCAACAAGATGTAAATCCTAAGTGGCTTAAACATGCGCTTAAGCGCAAACTGAAAAATTAATTCTTAACCTCGTGGTACTCCCTTATTGAAAATGCTAGCAACAGTCTATTTTATAAAATCTTCAAAACGTCATTTGGCTATGAAGAGAATCTACATTCAACACCAAAATCATTATAATATCCACTTATCAAGTTTAGAACAAGAAACCACAGACTACCAATAGAAACGGGCAATTGGAATAGAATACCAGTCAATGAAAAGAAATGCCAAACATGTAACAAACTAGGGGATGAATTCCATTTCTATTCGAGTGTAACATTTTTGATAACGAGCGTAAGTAATATATGAAACCATATTTAACATATATAAACTTGAACAGTTGATGAACACAACTAATAAAAAGGATTTTTTGAATATGTGTAAAATTGTATCTGCTATTCTTAAACAAATTTGTTAAAACATTACTGTTCTTATTTATCTAAGACATATTTGCATATATTATTTCACTCTCCCATTGTACTCAACCCATTTTATAATTCGTAAAATATAACACTGTTTGAATCCAATGATCCATGTGCAATATTTATTCTGTTAAACGGGACTATCTAGTCTTTAAATATTTGATACACTTGAATGTATGTTATGTCTTTGAATACTTAATCTGAGCCTCAGAATTGTATTGTCTTTATGAATTACCTCAATTTTTTATGTTGTGCATGAATGTGAGTGAACAAATGTGTTGACTTAATAACAACATGACCATTGTGTGCTTTTCCGACATAAAAACAGAGCAGAAAACTGATGTGTTGTATTGTACGGCTTTTGTGCCTACTGCTCTACTAAATTGTATACATTTATTACTGATTCGTCATCTCGCATTTAACAACAAATAATTTAAGATAAAGATGATGACATTGGTTTGTGCAGCGATTATGCATTTCTTTGTCTTAATACAGAAAACATGATCTCTAAATAGCTTAGCGTTTGAGGCTGGACAACAATACATATACCTTATCCTATGCACCTCATTATTTAGACGTTACAGACATAGCTTATTAGTTTGAGTTTATGCGAATGGCGTAGCGTCTTGAGTAAATTGTTTTTTTATTATGATTGAATAAGTTCGCGTTGATTTCCCATTTGCACAAATTCAAAGTCTGCCATCGATATAGCGACAATTGACTTCCAAATAAACTGAATCCTGGGCGATTTTAGTCTAGAAACTATATATTCATGTTGCAAGCTGTTGGGTGGAAAGGCAATTGGTTTGTTGTGGAAATGACGCTTTTGTGAGAAAAACTACGTTGTGTTGAAAGCACTTATTGAAACACGCACGTGAAAAATTGACAGTAGTTAATGAACAGTCCGTATGGTTCGGTAACATTGTGTGACATAACATGCAATGTTTTTTTACGGATTTGTATTCCGTCATTAATACAATGAAAACTACAGGGACAGGCCAAGGAGTCTGGTGCACATGGCACGGACCAAAACGACAATGTACTGGATACATGGACATATTTACATCACATACACAAATAAAAACACCAAAAACAAACTATCACCACGTACACAAATACAAACACCACAAACAAACCATACCCTCATAATTGCTTTACCGTTAAATGATGGGATTACCGCCTTGAAAATAGAGTCATTTCGGCTTATCTTAAGTGTACATTTAAGACTGTTTAAATCCATTTGATCTGTCTCGCATGGTGTGTTGATAATTCAGCTTGTCAGAGATAATGCATTGTAATACTTTGCAGTGTACTGTTGTGCTGAAATTTACATTGTGACAACATAACAGACATTTATAGCACTTTATCTACTGAACAGTTTGATAGACCTGTGTGGTTCAAAACAAAATATTTCAAAACTAAAACGTTTTAAAACGATTTAAGAAAAATAAGATTGCATATGAAAGTAAGTATTTATTCCCTCCACTATAAAACAAACATCAACAATGACATGGATGATAAAGATCAAAACTATTTAAAGGGCATTTCTTCTTAAATGTATCGCATGGAAGTTTGCGGAGTCTTTATAAATCGCCGATATAGATGAAGTTCTTGACAGTCAATCACCGGCATTAAACTGGTAATAATATCACTTTTAGGCAGTGAGTTGTTTTCATTTATATGCAAATCACAGAGTCTGTCAAGGAAGCAAGCAAGTATATCGCTAAGTACTTGTATTCAATCAACGGTATTTTTTTGCGGAAAAGCCATTAAGCATTTCTAACCATTGAAGCTTCTTGGAGTTTTAGCCCTGACATAGCTATGATTGCTGGGTTTTATATAGATGAAGATTGAACAAATACTATTAATCTAAAAATTGTTTTTGATTTGCAAATTAAATTTGATTGAAATATTGTCTCTAAGATTGCTTATGATACACGGATAAGACGTCACATTTTTTCACATCACATAGGTGTTATGCCCCTTGATTAGCACTAATATTAATTAGATACTTTGCATTTAAAACGATACTCCGTTGTCATTGCTGACTACTCAAATAAGGTACAATAAGATTAAGATTTCTTAGCAAACAAATAAATGTTTGATGAAATCTGCTACCCCAACTGTCTCAAAAAATACCTTGGCCACCCTAACAACTCCATCTCTCCGCCATTCCTTCTACTACTCTATGCCGATTAATAAGCGTCAATTGTGTCCAACCTCGAAGCAGGATTATGACTTCAGCATCAAAGACAATTATACTAAACGGCGCCTATTCACAGTTTGAAAGATTAGACAGCAATTTGAGTAACATTAAGCTGACAGAACGAATTAACCTATAGTATACTAGTATCCGAAAACCCTAAGGTCAAAGATATATTTGTTTATACTCAAGAAAGCCATGGAATACTAAACAGACGTGTCAAGCTTACTGCTGAAGTTACTCGTATGTTACCAAACTGTAAGTCAGAAACTTTGCGTTTCAAGCAGGAATAGCACGCATTCTTAAGAATGCTGCAGCAATAGTATATAAATAACTTGTGTTTACTAAGTCATATTGTTATGCCATAATGACAGTCGTCTGACAATTTCATCACTTACAATCACGGGACGGGACATTTTCACTTGCAAATGAGACTCTCTCAGACTCGCCACTGTAAATAATGGGGCACAAAAGGAATTTAAGGCAAATAACTGTGTACAAAATTCAATGAGGTCACACATCTAAGACTCTGGACAAATGGACATTGTGTGCTGTTTTGACTTCGAATTTCTTTATATAAAGTTGATTTTGCAAATTTATACTATGACTTGAAAAATAAAAAAATATTGCTATTGACCTTTGCAAGCTGTTCACTATTTGCTCGGAACTTTTATTTATTTTCATCTTTGAATACTTAACAACGCTACCTAGGGTTTGACTATGATAATTACTTATTTTTGAGAAATTGTTGTGTTTTTTTGCTAAGATTTGGTAAATGAAATGTGCAACGAGAAACGTAGAAAAGACATTTATTTATAAAATGAAAAGAGCCTTTACAAACCTGTTCCAAATCAAATTTTTATTCAATACGATCCTTATTATGCATAATTACAATATTATGTTATAATTCAGTTAAGTCTTACAGCCGTTTACGTTAGCAAACAGTATTGTTTTGCATCCCTGGGGCATCAATATGGAAACGAATCGGAAGCGTTAGCTGCAAACTTATATAGAACGACTCAACAGAACTCAGGGCTGGATCTATGAATGGGCATCTTCAGATTTTGATTGACTATGCGTTTACAAAAGATACTATATGGTTAATGTATAAAACGATGCTTAATACCATTTAATACATATGGTTTTGTAGTATGGTATGGTGTGTTTCTCGTTTAAAGTCTGGGAGCCGTGCACTTTGTGGAACTTAACAGCTGCAAATACCACTCTCCATTATGAAAATGATTTGAACACTGTTTGGCGTATATTGGTTTTATCAAAAAAAAGTGTGGTCGTGAACGGCTTCTTTTAAAAGTTGTTAATTTATTATGATTACATTGCAATATGCAAACAAAAAGTACACATTGAACCCGACTGTTTTAGACATAGAGAAGGTTAGGTGTGATTTCAGTAATTGATATGAAAATTATGTTTGTCATTAGCATTGCTTTATCGAGACCAAACAAAATGTTCAATTGCTATTAAGTAACAAATCATATTCAATTATTCATAGAACGACTTTTCTTTAGATAAAGTCATTCCAGTTTTAAACTTTCATTTTGAATCTTCCTTATCTTAACATTGAGCGGAATAGTTCATTGATATATGACTGGTTGCGACCAACACCAACAAAATCTGGAAATTGCAGAAATAAGAGTTCAAAGCGCTATCCATGAGCTTGCAGTTCAGATATTTTGTCGTCATTAATACCGAAAGGAATTCCAAACAGAATGCATCTTCTGATGGTCCACCAGAGCGTCGCGGACTTTTTGTGGCAGTTGGCAGCGTTCTTCACAGTTGGCTTGGGACATTACATTTGAGTTCAAAGGCGGCGATGTACTTTGCATGCGTGTAAATATATGCAGATGAGCATATATTTGTTTTATTTTGTCAGTATGAATTTAGAACTTCACTTCGTTGTCCCCGTTCAAATAAACCATTCCACCAATAAGGGCTACAATTTTCATTTGTCATAACCAGCTTCGATTCAAGTTCTCGTTTTTTACCATCGTATTTTGTACTCATCAGCGTTCTTTTCCATTATTTAATATTTAAATTATTGTTCAATGGATTTGTTATTGAGGGACTTTATTTCATATTTAGAAAATCTTAGCAAGTTAATTGAGTTCTCCAAGAAATATAATAATTGGTTTGAGAAGGTTGATTCCCAGTCAATACATACTAAACGTACAAATATGTTTGTTTTGACGAGAGAAAAAAAATAAATATGATATACAATATGCATGGATATTTAAGTTTTCCCACAAATATTTGAATTGCAATAATCTAAGTGTAGCCAGCGTCTGGCTTGCGTTATAAACAATCATACAATGTATATTTAAATATAATGTTTGTTTCTAGATGCTTTTCACATGTTCTACCGAACGACAATTGCCCATATTGGAGTCATAGTTTATCTTTGTTCTGATTAATTACCGAGGGAAGACTCTCTTAACCTCATTTTCATTCTTACCGATGACACATATTCAAAGCATGATCCCAATCATGATAGAGCGATCCATATAAGCTTTACGAAAATAATTGAATATTGCATAACACGTGCGACAGACCAAGTGTATTTAAGAAGTCTCGAATTTAAATTTAAGATACAATCCATTATACAACGATAAAACGTAAAACTCACAGAATTATTTTTATTAAAATTCAATTAGGAATGTATCAGGAAATCTTTTTAAAGATAGAAAACAACTACAGTTTCAGTATATTTTATACAAACACATCTTAGTTTACAAATGCGAATGTTTATTTACAACATTTAGTGTTACACAAGGACAGGGTTAAAGCAGTTTTAGCAACAGCAGTAAGTACAACCTGGCGCAGTGGCTTGCAAACAAGATCTCATATTAGTCAATTAAACTAGCCATATTATATTTTCACATACCTGAACATGTATATCATCAATATAATGCATTGCCTTAAACATAAAATGGTATTTGGAGTAAAATGTTCACTATACTGGTGAATGTAACACGTCAGGAATATTCGCCCGGCGAAAATGTAAAAAAAAGCAATTCTCGTTGAAAATTCGTTTTCAGCTTCTAGCAAAATAAATGGTTCATAGATGCAGTGGCCCGTAATGTACACGTTATCGACCCTATCATTGTCGAGAGAAACAGTCAACGACGAACGCTTTAAAATGCAAATTATCACTAGCACTTGCCAGACATTTTCTGTCAAAATGACGTGTAAAGCGGTAAAATGTTTTATGGCGTGTACATAAAATAGTGTACACTTTCACTTGTAATGATACGCATCTGACAGGGATGCCTCAAGTTTTCATTGCATGTAAACTTCATATCATCTATTTCACGTATTCACGTTGAATTATATCATAACACATTGAAAATCAATTTGGAGCCTGCATAATTTAAATAGCCCTCCTTGACTTCATGTATAACTCTTTTACTAATATTAATGAACACATTTTGCAAAACTCCATTTTTGCGAACGATGTTTAACATCTTCCTGTTGACTTCATTGAACGTTAATATATGAATCATTTATTCGGTGTATTTTAGTTTGCATGTTGAGGTATGAAATCGAGTACACTACGAGAAACGTAATTTGCAAGTCGCCGTCGAAATGATTAGCAAATAACTAAATATGGCTTCTTACCAATCTATACTGCCGCAATATTGGATGTGACGCCTGTCAAGATCAACCATCATTTGTCATACCAAAAAAAAATAAGTTGTTGCGTAACGGGTAGGAAACTGTATTAGAAGTAAGAACTTTGTCTTATCATCATACCCGGAGAAGAAAAAAGCAAACAATATGTCAATGAAAATGGGGCATAACTCTGGTAATACGTGGACAATCCATTTGACAATAATGGTCTGGATTTTGTGAGCACAAACATTGTCATTTAGTCTCTTTATGACTCTGACATAATGGCTCTCTTAGTGAGTCTGGGAAATAGAGAAGCATAGAACATCGAGTAAAGGAGATGAGGCATACAAACTACAGGGACCTTGTAAATGGAAATCATTCAATGAATATGGTAACGAATGTTCCATAATTGTTGCTGGTCGGCAGTGCTTTTTAGTTTGAAGTTGTCAGTTAATTGCATTTAACAAGTCTTTCGGGAAATATGACATATTGCTAAGATACGGACAGTAGCGGTTTACATTGCATATTTTAATAGTACGAGAGTTCTCTTTTTCGCTATGATCATGCACTGCTAATATGTCAGTGTTTCGTGCCTTCAAATTTAAGACTTTAAGGACACGTATTTATTGGCGCTTATCAATAATATGAGACAAACGTGTCCGTTAAAATGGTATATCTTACTAAATAATGACTTAGTACGTTCATAAAACTACTTAGTGTTTACTGCCATTAACAGGTTTTGATTAACGGAGATAAATATAGTTTTTCATTTATTGTTAGCCGTTACTATATTCTTTCCCTAGAGCTAGATATGTACTTAAGGATGTAGCATTTGTACAATAAATATGTTAGCTCGTGTGGACTAAAATCAGCCCTTGTACTACTTTTTCTGAATGACAGAGTTGAAGTGTTAAACTTGTACCTTGTTTGTTGTCTTGTTAATTGGCGGGAGGAAGGTCTTGGCCGTGTTATTTCAATTACTGTATTACTATTATTCAAATTAAGAAGTATTAATATAAAATTCACATCCCACTGCCGTAAAAAGGCATCATACAAACGTACGAATTCTACCAACATGAACAGGAAAGAATCACGTCGGAGCGGGACAGTTTTAGCTTTTGGCGCTAAGGGAAATGCGTTTTTCTGACGACAATATGCAAGAGTTGCATACTCTTGATTACTTTCATAATTTTAAGCGTGATGACCTTAATTTATTTGTAAGACAGAAAGAAAATTACGCACTTTTTTGTGACAAGGAAAAGTAACGTGTTGAATGATAATGTTATGCGTCTGTTCAAAGCTATCAGGATGATTTACGAACGTTTTTGGATGCCATTGAAAATTAATCGTCGTTTTGAATTGGCGTTCAACGCAAAATAAAGAGAAATACGCAATAAATTATTATGAATGCATTCTGCTTAGTATAATATAGTTGAATAGTCAGGAATCTTATATTACTATTAAATGATATGGAAGTCCGTATCCGGTCCGCGGCTATTGAGTTGATATATTGTAATTCAGCTTAATTACAGCATGTGTTGATCATTAAACTGTCAGAAGGTAATCGGAAATGGGTTACAAACTTTATGTCGATTAAAACCATATTGAAACAGAATTTGCATTTAAACTATATATGTGGTCATTGCTTTGTTGACTTCATAGTGTCACTCTTGAACACTCTTGAACAAGTGGTGTAGTGTTGAAACAAGTATAATCTCAGATGATACAGGGTCGGATTAATCATTTGGCGTTTGGCTACCTGTTAGCGCTTTTTTTGACATGTTTAAATTTTTAACTTGGAGTGAAAGGAGGGGTAGGGAAGGGCGGGAAGTGCAGACGGCCCCCCCCCAACCCCGCCATCCAAAATCCAAACTTGCTACGATCTTAAACCAGAACTGTTTTCCTTATGCGATCAAGGCAGCTTTTGAAAGCCAATTTCATCCACACCCTAAGGAAATCTGCTAAAATACTAGCTCATTTTTAAGTAGTTCTAATTGGGGGGGGGTCTAAAATCATTGGATAAAGCTTGGTTCTAATTGGGGGGGGCTCTAAAATCATTGGATAAAGCTTGGTTACCAGAAGCAACGACAAAGTGCCATCTGATCACGTGACCTATTTGCAAATGCAGTCAGTAACAGTAAATTTATTGCTCGGAAAATAGGGTTGTAGTCATTGACACTCGGCTTTTGTGTGGAACATAATTTTATAGGTTCTCATCGACACGCTATGACACAAATACGAGTGACACGCCAGGTAAATATTCCATCAAAAAGGACTAAGGACTAAATCAGTGGAAATGAGTAGAATGTTGCAATCCCATTTGTCACTTTTATAATGACAATATCACTTCATGCATCTAATATATGTTAAACTCGCGTGAGTTGGTTGAGTTTAACTGTTTCTCGCCATGACGGTGTCTTGTATGAGTGACTTAAATATAACTGTTGATAACATTTTCATAGCTTACAATTTATCAATAATAAATAACAATAATACACACAAGATGCCATTGTAAATCAAGATATTGATTACTTGCAACGAGGTCTATCATTTCAGATTGATTTGAACGTTTGATCTGAACAATATGTTTTGGTCGTGATGCATGTAAACCGTTTAGTACAAACAAATAATTTGATAGAGTTTTTCGAATATAACAATCGACAGGAATAAACAATTCTTCAACTATCACTTAAGTTTGTCAATTTTGCGTTATGTGTATATAGTCCATAGATTTATAAAATAAAATGAAAATAGGTAAAGATACGAATTGCCGTTTATCATAAAAAATGATTTGACATTACACCAAAATTGTACTCCAAACTTCATTTACATGTGAGTGCCTAAAATCCTTTTCAAAAATACAATTAGCGCTATAATTCAAGCAAACGAAGCAAGGCAAACAAATACACTTTGTGTGATAACCGAATGTGACATTCACGTAGTAGCAAAGATTATTGGCTTTAAACAATCTATCCTCCAGAGATATATCCCATCTGTTTACTTGGAAAAGCGTCTGTATTTGGAAGGAATGTGGCGGCCGTGATTTGATAACTCTTTGCTTGGAGTATGCCTGTATATGGTAAGTTCGATAACGACATATAAAAAGCACCAGTAGAACAAACATACATGTCATGTCATATGACCTCGTAAATCATATTTATTGAATAAAAATCATTTGATCATAAAATTGCTTTATTGGCTGTTAGAGATGTTGAGCACATAAAGAAATATAAGCATGCAATACAGTCAACATTAATGTTGTAAGAGAGTCTGTAAAATGGTATAAAATTCTGTCGACTTTTGTTATTGCTTGGGTTGTAGAAACCTATATTGATTTTCGTTGTTTTTATTTGATTTTGGTGCTAAACCAAATATTTTGCAAAATATCATAATGCCACAAACTGATATGAAAATGTTTCTTAAATCGCATTTACATGCGCACACCCCTAAAACAGACACACACATACATGCATGTATGAACTATTGCATATAGATATTTAATAAACGTCTCATTAAACAATAATTTTAATCAAACACTAAATCAATCAATATACAGTTACACACATTCAAAAGAGCTACCATTAATATAATACACCTACGTACTACACATTCACACTTCATTTATTGCAGAACAGTTTTATAATAAACAAAACGATCCGACTTGTAGATTTACAAAATTGAACACCCCTTTCTAAGAACACTTTGGCCTTTTCGTGACATCAGCATAGCAAACGTCAGCGTACATCTGGTCTTGTAGATTGTATATTCCCACTGAAAAAACACATTACTTCATAGTATAAGAAAATTTACGGTTGCTTTAAATGGACTTCGCGTTTACATGTGAACGAAATGCTTGTTACATTAACAAACATCATAAAAGGTAAAGTAAGAGATGAATTGTTAAACATTTTCTTAACAAATTCATAGAAAATGTCTTATTTTGCGTTAGCGTTTCTTGGGTGAATTGCCAGTTTTACCTATCAAATGGAAGATCGATGAAAGGCCCCCGTAATGAATTCAACTCATTACTCATTGAAACCGGAAGATATGGGGCAAATAGACTTCAAAGAAACGAGAGAATATGTTTATTGTGTGATGCACAGGACATTGAAGACGAATTTCATTTTGTTTTAAGTTGTAGTCGTTATAACGATCTAAGGATACAGTACATTAAACGATACTTTAGAATTAGACCAAATATGTATAAGTTAATTGAATTACTCAACTGTTCTTGTAAAACAACTATTGTTAATCTGTGTAAATACTTATTATTTGCTAACGATAGACGTAATACAATCATTAATGATATAAATGAGTAACGACCTTTATCACCATTTACATTTCCACTATTTAGCTATTATTTTGTGGAATCAATTACTTTATATTACTATAATTTAGCTTATTGATACATTGTTAACATTCTCCATATAACAATATGATATCTACAGTTTATTGTTTACTCTATTATCTAAAAGTACCATCTTATACACGTTGAACACATATTATGACATTTGTCTTTTCTTTGTACGAATACTTTAACGAGATGCTTTATGCATAAGTTGAAATAAAATCTGTTCTGTTCTGTTCTGTTCATTACATATGCATTGTTGCATTGTTAACACGCCATTTGTTTTGTGATATGGTTTCTTCCTTTCCGCTAATGAAAAAGTGCGCTAAGGTTTACTGTAACATAGACTTTTATAAACACAAAACGAATATAAACTACCTACCTCTGTAGCAAAGAAGAACGTAACTTTATATCAGCCCGTTTTGTAATAAACGTTTTGTTTAAATTAATTTGCTGTTTTCACAACGGATAGTTATTTGAAAGTGGCATTTGAGCTGCATCGTGCTAGAAATATTTCTGAGTGTATGGATTAAACAAACTTGTGTTGGAGGTAAATATATCTCGCTATTCTTATATCTATTTTATCATGTAATTGTACTTACAATAAATGAACTTCATATGCATAAAATATGCTATGGAGAGTATGCATTTGAAGAATAATGCACTGACAGTTTTTGATTGAGGTCAGTTTATATCGATGCATGATGTAAAAGCACCAGTAAGAATGAACATATCGGTCTTGGAAACGCAATGGTGATACTTCTAGCGGTGACGTATGATATGAAAAACAGTGGTAATTTAAATGCGTATAACAAATATTCACTTGTATCATTCCATTTGTTTATGGAACCTTCTAGCTCTCATACATTTATAAAAATAAGTCTACGCCCCTAAATACGTCATTCCTATCTAAGTTTAGTTCCTGACATATTCGTTCAATAAATATATTCCATCGCGTGAGTAATTTTCCAAAATATGTGCTTTCTTCAACACCGAATGACTCCTGCGAAGTCTGTGACTAAATGGTATGTTCCCTGATTGAAGCACATTGTATTTATTTACTAGAATGTTTTGTACACTGGCAGTAAAACAGACTTTGTAACGAAAGAGCATACAATTTTTTAACTTTTTCATGAAGAGTAAAATATTTCTAAAAATTGCGTCATGTTATGAGGAAAAAATACTTTGAATGAGAGTTGCCGATCAGTTTAAAGGTTTTCTGATTGTGCACATACTTTTTTCTAGAATACTTCTATAATTATTTTACCCCATTCGGTATCAGCCAGAACTGGACAAATTGTCATTTGTCGATGGGCCTTCCGCTCAAAGAATAAGACAGAACCTGAAATATTGAAACAGCATTGACGTCACAAGTCACGTTATGTTGGAAATTAAATCATAAAAAAGTGGTGTATGATCCATCCAATGTCTCATTTAATATGTTTAAGATGGCAACTGATATTTCAGAATGCAATTACACTTAATGGATACGGATAATTTACATTAAGTATATCGACGTGCATGTACTAATTATATAGAACAGGTCATCTGGAGACAATTCGAACCTAGGATAAATTGTCAACATTGCAGTATTTTTGTGGAAAATATCTCTAAAGTTCGATTTCGCTTCTATGAGTATTGAAGATACGTATTCCTAATGTTTAGTTATATTCTTGATAAAAATTCGAGTAGTTGTTGAACACTTCGATCTGCAGCCATGCTTGTTAAATTGTTAACTTATATCGTTCAGTTTGATTTGATAAAAAGAACCTTCATAATTTGCTTTAATTTGACAAAATATGAAATAATTATCATTACCTTCTGTGGAACCACTGTGACATTGAGAAAAGGGAAGACAATATTTCCTCCACCACTTGACGATTCCGACAGCTGAAGAATATAGTGGGTTAATTAGACATTATTGAACAATATTTATAACCTTGTGTATAAGGGAAATGATAATAAAATCATTTCTGTTTTTTTCCAAATTTTATTGTTGTCTGCATTTCTTGTGGGCCAATGAAAATCGAGGATTTTTCAAATTTGCGAGCAGATGATTTTACGAAGATCGATTTCTGACGAATGCACCAACACATAGTTTTATAGTTTATTTCATTCAAATCTAACATATACTTAATGTTTTTATGTATCTTTTTATAGCGATGTTGTATGATATTTTATTAAGGTCATTAGCTATGAATTAACAATTTACTAGTTCAAATTATTGTTTTTTTTGAGGAGGTAATAACTTAATTTGGGTCTAAAAGTACTTATATTCAAAATATTCTGTTATATGATATTTATCAACAGATTTCTTTAAATAATGCGCCTTTGAATAAGTAAAATATTTATTGTATCATGCTAGATGTTATGTGGAAAAAATAAGAATAGATCCAGAAACGACATAAGTATTTTCGTAACACTGTAGTGCTGGTGTGTGGCGTTAATTGGCCATAGTATTGCTTTTCCACAATTGTGATTGAACTCCTATAATCGTCATGGACCAATAGATAGGCAGATAACAGAAGATGTTTCAACTTAAGTTATACTATTTTTAAAGCAGATATATCAACGTCATTAATACTATCCTTTCAGCACGTGTTTTAACATAAGTAATATCATATTTTAAACAGAGGTTTAAAGATTAAAAAAATATTAATGTATCAAGGACAACAGGATCAAGAAAAAGCTGTATTTTATAAATTTAAATTAAACTGTGCTTCAATAGCTTGAAATCGGATCTATACACTGGATAAATGACCCATTGAAAGCAGACACTACATCCACTGTATAGATATATAATCCCGATTCAAATAGAGCATTCACAACAAGGGTAAAAGTTACATTATTAACGTGTCAGAACACAACCTAAAGGGTCAATTACTTTTGACATTCAATACGCACAAAGGACCAAATATAATTTTAACAATATGTTTGTAGACAAACGCGAACCAGAGAAAAGAGTTGATCCTTTATCTCCCAATACATATTTGGACATAACCGATCAATCCCGGCATTGTTTCATCTGATTTTCCTACGAGGGGACTACTGGAAAATTACTTTTTTGGGTAATTTAGGCTACCAGTCTGATTATTTATCTTGGATGCCAACGTCGTTTTTCGCGATGTCGATCATTGACTTACGCCCCTTTATTTCTCTTTTATATAAATCATGCTCCTTTCATTTTGGTTCGCACATAGTAAAGTTACGATTAATATAGTTTTTGTCCAGGCGAAAACATAAAAGATGCGTTATAATATATATATTTTCTTAAAATAACAATAATTACGTATTACAATTTTGGCTCCGTACAACGTTATGACTTTAGACTCACGCAACGAAATGCAAAAAAAATGCATTTTATTTAACTCGTTTGAAAAAGGCGAAGTTTTGACAAAGAACATTCATTGTCATTTTCTTCCTCAATTATGTACCAAGCCTGCTACAAATCTAACATAATTCTGGCCAATTATTGTGTTCCCATTAAATTTCCTATATATATTTTATCATTCTTTCCGTGTCAAAAATTCTATAAAGAAAAGATTTATCACAAAATTATCATATCTCACAAATGACGTGCTCTAAATAATGTAGATTATTGAAATTGAGTCACAAGGAAAAAACTATTGTCGGGATAAACGCTTTGTAGCCAATTAAGGATTTTAAAGAACTGGCTCAATTAAAATTTCCATATGTTAATATTTCTGCATTTTGGTTAGATTTAAACAAGCATTTAATTTACGCAATTTATCATTAGGATAGTGTTTAGTATTTGGTGAATATTTCAAAATATTTGGTAAATATTTAATTTCGCATTCCATATGTCATGATAAATATGTGAACTAAAATCCAATTAGTAGGTTTTACAGTCTTGGCTATACACAAAGATAAGACTTAATACTTTAGCATCGTAATCCAATAACGTGAATTATATACTATTAGTTTCAAAGAAGCATCGTTCTGACAAAAAGCCTCCAAATCATAAACGATCACAATTATATACGCAGACGCCTTAAAATGAACATAATTCTGGCCAATTATTGTGTTTCGTAGCGTTTCTTCATATCCATCTTCAAGAACTGTTACGCATCCTTTCCTTGTCACGAATTCAATAAAGAAAATATTAATGACAACATTTTCAGATCTCAAACTTTTGAATTCCATATGACATTTAGGTCAGCAAAACCGTTTGTAAACATACAAACCGAGCTGGTATAACTCATTTTATTAAATATATTCACCAACTGCATGCTACATTAATCATATTCTGCTAACAGAAAGTTTGAGTGAAAGTTATATTAACATTTATATTAATGAAATACAATGATCACTGGTCTACACATAATTTTGAGCAATATACACACTGTTTGTAGACCAGACTGTCAACCAATCAGATTCGCACGAAAACAACAAACGTTCCGAGCAGATGCTTCTCAGATTAATCCTGTTTGGAAAACAAAATAACAACATTATAGAATATAACGGAGATGTTTATTATTAATATTTCAACCCAAGGATGAATGACTGGGTCTGGATAGCTTTTGTTATCAGAATGATCAAGTGTCAATAATTATCTCCCTTTTGCAAGAACCTTCTTAGTGTCAAATTTAACTGTATGGCTTTGCGACTAACAAACTATTGAACAGAAACGATCTTGCCAGTCAAATTTACTTCACAAAGTATAGTGAACATGTAGGGATGGCGATGATTCTGTCTCCAAGATTGGAGAATAGTCATTTGCATGTACTTCTAAACTACTGTTTAAACAAAATTTAATTATCCCATGATCAGAACTCCAGTTCCTAATGCTGGTGTGGTTTCATATCCCTCCAAGCCAATATTCCTGACCTGTAAAACAGAACACATTGATACCATTCTTGATTGTTTTTGTTTTGTTTTTTTGAATTTAGGCATAAACAGATAATAATGTTATGTATGTGAAATAAAATGTATGTATTCTTTCCGATTTTTTTAAAAATAATAATGCTTTTCCATAGTGCATACACATATAAATATGCCATACTTTAAAAAGGATTTATGCAAACAATTGCTAGTGGACCAATATTTGTCGAAACGTGGACTCATTTGATGTTTATGGCCTTTGACAGTGTGAAAATGAAACAAAGCCTCTGAACAAACATATGTTTATACTAAAACAACATTCATCATTGGTTATGTCAAATGAGCTGTTTACATGTGAAAAAAAACAGAATAGGAGATGTTTGGAATATAAATATCCTAGAAAATCTTGTAAGATAATTAATAGAAAATGAAGAGATAAATAATGATTATTATCACAAGCACGAATATGTCATCAAACAAATACAGTTTAACACCTGTTTTTCTTTAAAACTGTGATATAATTTATAATCTGAATGTGTCTTCCTATGTCAAGCTATTTTGACCATCAGGACCACACGGGAAATAAGGGACTTACAATTCCTTTTTGTGATATCCTTTTTGTACAATGTAGTTGACATGGACTATTTTGCTTATGCTTGATGTTTAATACGGTATAATGTTACATTTTTTTAAACATTTTATACAGAAATAAATCCATCTATATATCTACATATTACAAACATACTTGGAGAACATGATTAAAGCAGAAAAAAAACAATAATAAATGTTTACAATACCCCAGCCAAAAGTTGTCACAAATCCATGAAGTTTGCAGACCAGAAGTGGCCGTCAATTTTACGGTTGATCAACTTTATTTCCATCTTGGCCACATAATGCATTTCTCTATCTCATTACTTTCAGAAAAGTTATCAAGTGTAAGTATTATTATACAGGCTTTCTTACAATGAAGTGTGAGAATACTTACCATGAAATGTGAGAATGCAGGTCTGTTGAAGGAGAGATCAATTATGTTAAGCGTCTCTCAAAGTTCGGGTTTTCACTGCCGTACCAGTCGTCAACTATGAAACTGAGGTAAACGTTTAGTTTTAAATTTTGTTTTAAAAGAGTCGTTCATGCTTTATAGGGCCAGGCATGGAAAACAAAAACAAAAATGAAATGTTAACGAGATGCCTGCTAAGAAATGATGAAACAACGAGATCTATTGTCAACTATCATTTACCAATGTGACTAAAAATGTTCTATTTTGCCAACAAGTTTTAATAACGCTCTTAAAAATCTAATGACTTTAAGTTTGAATTCACAACATTCAAGGAGTATCTTTCGGTTGCTACTTGGTGTGTGTTTGAGCAAAATTTAAAAGATATTGCCAACGGTAAATCTGTGAACTAGATCCTTTTTAATGTCAAAGCCTTTCTTAAGCTACGTCAAAGTTTACCGTGCAACCGAGTTAAGCCCTGAGTTGAATATTATGTCCAATGGCAAAGCATTTAGTATTGATTACTGTAGAACATATTAAATGCTACCAAAATATGACAAACGCATCAATTCCATTTGGATAAATGTAATTATTTTTTGTAGAGCAAATCTCTCATCTAAAACAAAGGTAAGTGAAAGGTATATTTTGGAAAGGAGTGAAATAAATGTCTGATATTTGATACTGTTCTAGAGTTTCCATATGTATAATGCTGCATGAAGCTGTGCATTTATGATAACTGATAATTAAAATTAAATAATTAATTATTTATATGAACGTAGCATACATTACGACGTTCATTTTCAACTACACTTAAAGATAAATATAATGAAAATCATAGAGACGAGCCCAGGAGTACACTTTTCTAACATTTTGTGCTTGTTTAACGGGCCAAGGGTCAAGGCCTATAAGTCACTGTGTGTGGCCACAAAACGACACAAGACAACAGACACAGCTTACATAATTATTAAAATTTCCTTATCAAATTGGTCTAATATTACCTCATTGAAATGTTTGGATGCCTTTATGTTTTATATAACGTGCACGTAATGTTTTTTAAAAAGGTTTTATATCTAATAGTTTGGCGTTATGCCTTAATCGGAAGATAGCTGAAATCAATAAAGAAAAGACGTGCCATCAACGTCATACACTGTTTAATGACGTCATGTCGTCTAGTGGCAAAAACAATGACGATGATAACATAAAGACACAAAGTTAATATGAACATAATATTATTATAGATCACAAGTGATACAAAAGTCTATTAGAAACTGTGTAGTGTTTTTAAACAAACCTTTTCATATCCCAAATAGGCAACCGCCTTTCGCTGACTGGTGTTGGTCAAGTCGTGATACAATACTACCAGCGGGCGTAGACTCAGCACCTCGGTTTTTATCGAAGGACGCGCAAAATACTCCTTCAAGTTTCGACTTCTTGTATATGTACAGAAACCCTTGCATGTTGCTACATTCTTCAAAATAATGAGGAAGTAACAACATTTGTTTTTGCTAGTACAGTCGATTGTCATTGGTTTGATATACAATTACATAAGTACTATACATAAAACAAAGATATATTTGTACTTTTTAGAATAAACTTTAAACGTGGATGAGTTAACATGCCATCACAAACACTCACTTTAATATAAGCATGGTAATTCCTTCGAATGTATTATAATTGAGGATGACGAAGCGCATATTTATGCGCTACGTCGATACATAAGAATGGCATATCCTTTCCAAGTCAGAGATAAATTAATTAACAATTTTGAGAAAAGCAGAAAACAACAAACCTCATTTTTCAAACGACAGAATTTCTGTAAAAGGCGGTATTTCTTTGTGCGCAAAATTGGCATATTCATCTTGGATTCCTTCATTCCCTCGTTTATCTTAATCAAAATGTACTTCTTATTTCTTTTGGCATTATTATTATTAGAATCTGGAAGATGAACATCATTTTGTAAACAGAGCATTAAAAGTGCATGCTAAGATAAGCCGAGTGTTCAATGTCATCAATCAACCCCTCAGTGTCACGTGACTGCTTAAGGAATTGAATCTGTAGCTAATGGATTGCGTTATAAATTACATAGGCCAATAAATTTAAATTAAGACTTTTTTTGTAAATGATGAGAAATGAAAGGATATGATTTAGAGCAATTTTTGATGAGGATTTTAAAAATGAAAAAAATAATCAAGAAGACTAATGACACAGTTTAGGTATTAAACGCAATTAAAAATGATGTGCACTTCTTGAAACGTAGAATCTTAACTCGTGGAAAGGACCCAATTAACTGACAAAATCAAATGAAATAAAAAAGTTAACCCGGAAGTGGTTCCATATAAGCCGTTGGCTTTCTCCTCAATCCTTTACTTGAATATGTATATTGTATATTAGGTGTTACAAAATCAATGCTGTTTCAACCAAACATTAACGTACCCAACTCTAGAATATACTCGATGGTACGAAGAGCTTCCTTCGGCCTGCTTAACTGAAGATAATGGTCATTAAAATAATAACAAGAAAAACTGTGATACAAAGTATCACAGCGGGCCAACAAACAGATCTACCATGTAAATATTTTGAAGTTGGTGATGGCTGATGTCGAGTCAAGGCTATGAAGGAATTAAAAGAGACCTATTTTGGTAAAACATTAGTCTTTGCACAACTACAGTTTATATTAAACACTTCTTCCAGGTTACAGTACAACTATAAGTTTTACAGTGGACAAAGATTTGTGACAGACAGACAGCACTAAATCAATATGTCTCTTGCTTACTCGGGAAAAGACATAAATAAGGCAAACCAAAGTTACAGTTCTTGCACAAGCACAGCTGTAACAATACTTTTTTTATTTTGGTACCCATTTTTATATTCAGTTACAATTCTCGGGACATTTAGTTACTTATATTGAAAATAAAGTTCAATAACATATTAGTTAAATCACTATATGTAAATTGACACTAACTTTGCAATGCATCAGAGTCAAGTTTTCATATATGTTACATTGGTCAGCTGAGGAATTGGTCGGTAACTTATCAATACAGCAGTATCGAGTTTCCCTAAACCATACACATTGGTCAGCTAAGAAATTGGTCATTAACTTCTGAATGAGGCAGTACTTGGTCATCTATATGCACTGGACCATAAAATGTAATGACCATACAACAATTCAACACCCCGAGGGGCTTTGTGCGAAATGTAACAACACGCCTTTGAGGCTTAATGGACTATACAATAAATACAAATAATACTAATAAATACAAATGAAAAGATAACACTTATTTCGCCATTAATGATTCATGCTTTACTTTTTTACATCATATGAACATTTCATTAGCAACAGTTTGCCTTGTTTTTTTACAAAACAAGTTCGAAAATACCACAGATTAAAGAGAAATCTATTTCATTTAAAATGATCAATATTGGATTGGCAAACAACACTTTTTTATCGTTCTTTGATGAAATGCCGATAGTTTTCCACAAGTTGTGAGGCTAACATTTAAAGCTACATTTACAATTAAAATAATTGGTTCAAACAATTGTAAATGAATCACATAAAAAAGTAATTTAATCCGTGATATTTTCCCATCTTTTCACCAAACCAGCAAAAAAAAATACTCAATTCATTTCAATGAGCTGCCATTTTCAATAAAAATACACAAACATCCATCTTTACGTACACTTTATAGAGTATATAAAATAAATGAAACAAAATGAGTCTTAAATAATCTTTAATTTCAAAATATTTTTTTTTCTTCTTTGTCTACTCTATTTCTATATCGTCAGCTAACTCGTCAGCACTTTAGTACGTGCCTAGAAACGGGATTGGCAAACAACATTCTTTTGATCGTTCTTTGATGTAGTGCAGATAGTTCTCCACAAGTTGTGAGGCTAACATTTAAAGCTACATTTACAATTAAAATAATTGGTTCAAACAATTGTAAATGAAACATCTAAAAAAATAATATAATCCGTGATATCTTCTCATCTTTTCACCAAACCAGCAAAAAAATGAAATTACTCAATTTATTTCAATGAACTGCCATTTTCAATAACAAAATACACAAACATTCGTCTTTACGTACACTTTAAGGAGTACATAAAATAAATTAAACAAAATAAGTATTAAAAGATCTTTATTTTCAAAGATTTTTTTTCCTTCTTTGTCTATATGGTCAGCAAATGGTCAGCAACTCTACTATATTTCTATATCGTCAGCTAACTCGTCAGCACTTTAGTACGTGCCCAGAAACGTTCCGAAAACAAACGTACGAAAGACAACTCTGTTAAAAAATAGACTGTGTCTACATTATTAATGTCAAAAGTAACACCGTTTATTTAATGACGAGACAATCATTATGGTAAGAACGACAACTCATGTATTCAAGGGAAAAATTGACTGTGTCTACATTTTCAGCTCAAAAGTACTTGTTTTTATTAGGAAAAAGAGACGCATATTTTCAACCAAGTTCTTAAATCTTCATAAACCTTTTACTCACCACGTATTAAATATAGCGGGCCGCATTAAAACAACATTAAAAGTTGGTAACTTGCTTATAGTTGCACATGTTACCTCACACAAGAGGTTGATAGTTCGAGGCTAACCAAGGTCACATTTTCTTGACGCTTCCAAAATGTAAACTAAGTACCTGTTTCGTCGCAGAACATTGACTAAATAGTCGATCCAGGTAAAATGATTTAATATAGATTAAATACTTTTTGCATAACAATAGCTTACCTTAAGATTAGACGATGACAACAATTTCAATGCATTTGTGATACTAAACGGAGCCATATCTGGGTTAAAATTCCTCGTGCTAAAATTTCCGGAAATGACGTCATAAGCAGACAAGTCGATACAATGATGGTAGAAAACACAAAAAAGAGACATGAAACTGGAACTGCTTGAAAATGAGCTTAGGGAGCGTTTGGATTCAATTTACATCCTTCTACAGCTGCGTTTAAAACGGAAAATTGTTTTTATTTGCTATCATCGTGCTACGGTAAAGATCGAATCAACGATGAGCGCCGATAAATATAAGTTACTCAACAGCCAAGGGTTCTTGAAGTCTTAAATATGAAGGCATAAAGCACTGGCAAGGCAGTGCATAGCGAAAATGGGAAATCTTGTACTATTAATGATGCACAGCTGCTGTCAGTATCGTAGCAAAAACTCATATTTCCTTGAAACGGTTTCAATATGCACAAATGAAAACTTCAAAATGGCAAGCACAAACTACCGGCCACAGTATTGGAGGGTTACGTATTCATGTCCATTGAATGATTTCATTTACATGATCCCTGTAGTTTGCCTCATCTCCCTTATTACTCGAGGTTTTATGTTTCTCTGTTTCCCTGACTCATGAGAGAGCCATTATGTGTGTGATAGAGCCGTTATGAAACGAAATGGTAGTGTTTGTGCATATAAAATCCAGGTCATGATTGTCGAATGAATTGCCTCAGTAATACCAGAGGCAAGCCCCGTTTGTAAAATATACTTTTTGTCTGGGTATGATAATCAGACAAAGCACTTACTTCTGATACAGTTTTGTACCTGTTACATTACAATTTGTATTTCATATTGTTTAAGAAATGATGGTCGCTCTTGACAGGCAACACATCCAATTATGTGGGAGTTCAGATTGGTCATATTTTCTATACGCGATTTTATATATTGACCCTTAGACCTTAGATCTTTAAATATCTGCCTATTTGGGATATTTTTAACGCCTTTTCTCCTATATGAGATCTTTGTTAATATCCTCTTGGCTTTATAAATTTGAATTCCATTGCGTTAATGACAGTCGGATATTGACTGTCAAATTGTGACATTCTTACAACGTCAATGCTCAATAATTTAAGGGTATACTAGACGATACAAAAATGCTGTTAATGATAATCCTGAATTTAAATTAAAGGAGGACTGTAACTGCATGCCATATTGTAGAAGTACGTAGTCTCTCATTTTTAACAGATGTTGCTCTAATTGGGTCATTCTTATATTATATTATAATACATCACCTCGGTATTTGTTACATAGAATTATGTATTTTTACTACTTTCTAATATATATGATACTCATTACAGCTGTGTTCTTAATGGATATGAACTACTTTCATAATTTGTTCATGCATATGCCTCAATGCTAGCTCCAAACAAAACATTGCTTACTTGCAGAAATGTCGTTTACCGGAATGGCATTCCACTCAACAACTTGCAAATTTGCGTCGTAAAAGGATTTTTCTAGACCCATTGTCTAATATCACAATACTCTAGCTTATCTGAAAGTCAATTGCTTCTGTCATGGTGACAAACACATTGAGTTTTTAAAACTGTGGAAACGCGACATGATTAAGGCAGGATAAAAAAAACATAACCTCAAGACAATCAGCCATTCGCAGAACTCTTATTTCTGAAAACAAATGTCTGTATCGTATTTTCCATTAAGGAAGCGTGATTATGCATAGTTTAAGGTAAAAGTATAAGAAAGTGGTCTAGTCTCAAACACTTAGGAATTAAGTGTTCATGTTTCCACAAAATAAAGGAAAAAACAATCATAAAAGCTGCGCAAAAAATCATAAACTTACATGAATTTTTGTTTAAGGCCTGTAAAGTTATTGATAAATTTGAAGCAAGTTAACATATATGTTAAGACAGGTTTTAATAAAAAAAAATAAAAAATACAATAGAAACTATGTAGACAACCAAACCCTAAAGCCTTCTCGTAGGCCCAACAAACGCATAAAACACACATCATTGCTAGCTTTAGATAATATAAATATTTAACTATCGTTATCAATACATAACGGGTTGAGTATTCAAAACCGAGTCAACCAGTGTTTTTATGAGCATTATTGTTCCGTCTATGCAGATCTTCACAAAGGTCATGGTATTAATTTTAAACTATATATTGGATGACGAGGAAAAATGACGGTTGTCCGTATACAGCCATCAATTTGATTCGTTTTAGGGGTTCTGAAAATGCATAAAAAGGTAATGTTCCATGTTTGCAAATGCATTTATATCATATTATTTATGAACTTGTCAGGAAAATTAATAATGACTTACGTTAATAGCATACTTATGTTTAACGGGTCAGTTTTAATGATGCAAACCATTTCAGTAGAGCAATCGAACGCTTACGAGGTTAACAACAAAAACGCACGATAAAAGTTGATTGAACCACAGCTATATCTCGGTGTATATACCAAGAACCAAAACAGCATATGCGTTGACTACCGCGGAGTATATCCCCGCGATTTACCGTGATGACGCAATTTTTCCCGCGGTGGCAACAAGGGTTATAAGGCACATGGTAAGTAGTGTAAGCGCATTTTGGGCATTTTTCAAACGGTCTCTATTCATTTTTTTACATGCATAGTTTTATGTAAGATGAACACAATTGTGTGTGCGAGAACACACGCTTACTATCAGCGCGTGATAGTGTGACATTTTTACATGGTGATTTTAGGTGCATGTGTGGTCTGTTTGTGTCTCTTGTTTAATTAAGGAATGAATTGCGGGGATGGTGTCATCATCGGGGTATGGACGCAATTGGGCTGGTCAAAGTGTGTGGAGTCCGAAGGACTCCACGCGTACTTTGACAAGCCCGATTGCGTTCATATCCCCAATAATGACATCAGCCCCGCAATTCATTACTTATATTTACACCATAAGTTCATAATTTAATTCAATAAATGTTAAAAGAATACTTCATTTCATTTAAGAAAACCTTTCAGTACACCTTTCTTACCCATTCTGTAAATAGAACGACCCGACTGTAACCGGAAACATTTTTCAAATGACATCACAATAACGCGGGAAAAGATCAACCACTTGAAATCACGTTTAAACGTTAAATTGAAATATTTATGGCAACAATACATTTACAATGTAATAAATTAACACTTTCTAAAATGTTCTTTAAATTTCACGGGACCTTCTGACACAATACAAACAATAACAAGATCAATAGTTTTCATGTATATTGTTATGCGATGAATTGCGATCCGAACATATCCGAAGATGTTGCGTTCATCGATTGATAAACGCAATTGCCAAAAGGCAGTTCATTTAAGGAATGGAAGTTGAGGTGTTAATATAGTCTATATAGCCTTATCCTCCTGCTTTAAGTCTATACTAATTTATTTAGCTCGATAATAAAGACTATTGCAAGTTTCAAGAGTAGAAAAAAAGACTCTTTTTTTACAGTGGCCTTGGGAAAAGTAGGTCTGGGGAAACGTCTTGGGTGAGACGCGGACACCAATACTATAAGACCATTTTCAGCCATGTTCCCTTAAGCAGGATATTCGTTGTATGATGGAAACTTTCTCTGTACTCCTCATTGTGTTATTACCCTTATACCTTAGGTGCCCCTGAACATTTCATTTTAATTACACTAGATTAATCAAATCACGTATTTAGTTAAGTGCAATAATAAGCAACACTATGCTTTATACTGAAGCTGTAGCGTTTCCTGGCATAATACGCAAAAATGACAAAAAAATGACGAGCAAAATGCCGTTCACTTTTTCGATTGATAAATAGGTATTTAAGATTATTGTTGTCTAATTCTGTTAACGTCAATAATTGTTTTACCACTTTTCACAATTTGATTAAGTCTTGTCCATACACAGTTATATTTCGAAGCTTAGGCATATGTGTATACGATTAAATAAAACTATGAATCTGTTTTCCCTCTCGGAATGTTTATTCCGTTTACATTCTTAAATGTATTCTTTATGTAAAGCATTCTTTAATGTCTTGTCTTTGCATAATGCATTTTATCTTAAGTTTAAATTCGAGATTTAAATCCGCTTAATCTGTCTCGCACATAACGGAGGGAAAATGAATTATAATACTCTGCTATAATGCACAGACTGAGAGAAACAAGGAAGCACTGGTGCGGTAGAACTGAATTTATTTTAAAGCAAAAGCTCCCTAAGATTTAATAAAACATAACTTTAGAGTGTACATTTATTCGCCGTTATGTTATATATGTCAACAGCAATAGGAATAATGTGGATCAGGATTCATTAAAGAACATTGGTCCATGACTAAGTCTGACGAAATAAATTTCTGTTATTTCGAAAAAAGCTACTTTTGCACGGATAGTGTCACGCGCCGGTTGAATGTTCAAAAATTGTCGTGTAGCTTATAGATTGAACCAAAGATTGGAAAAAACAATTAACGTACGACAAGAGGGACCAAAAAATTTTGAACCCTGGATCGGGTCATCAAGGCCTTCTTTCGAGGTAATTCGGTTTCATGTTTTGATGTAACCGCGACGGCGTACCTAAACAGACTGACTGTAATCTTCGCGCTCAATAATCCTCGAACATTTATTATTATTTATATTATTGTGTAAAACGGGTATAGTTTACTAAGTCAACTACCGTTGGGAAGACTGGTATACTATTAGGATAATTCTTAAGAACAAACGTAATAAAATTTAAATAGTTGTAGCAAAATCATATATTTAAAATGATACCATAGAAAAAACAACTTTCTAATATGTGATGGCTTCTGCCGACTATCTTTGTTGTCTTTTATGATCCTTATTAATTATTTGTTGTTCTATTGTCTTTGACGTTGTGTCAATTAAACCAATCACAACGACCTTGAACTTGTTCGCATGGTTTTCATTGTATTGCTAACTGTAGCTATAACATTCCCTTCTGACAATGTGTCTACACGTATTTTGTTGACGTCTGCCAAGTTTGATCCCTTGTCATTTAACAAAACTTCCTAATCTAGATTATTGTTTATATGTTATAAGGGCTATTTAACGATAATAGAATTGATTCCCTTTTTTAAAATTGAGACTTAAGACTCTTGAAACATTTCTAAAATGAGACGATTTGCACCTTTGATCTTTAAGATAAATTTATTCTGGAAATGAACATCACACAAATTGTAACGGGGCCAATAATATCAGTATTAGACAGTGTGTTTATTTCATTGATATGCGATTCACTGAAGTATGTCGAGGCAGCAGTTACATAATAAAGGATTTGCAGTCAGTTAATTTATTTTGCCCGTACTGATAAATAGTGGAACAAGCGTGGGATTTAAACGACCAGTTGTGTAACATTTATTGTCTCATAACGTTCAATATTTTGTTAAATGTCAAGCTTGTCTTGATCAGTGTGCAAATAAACATCATATTTGTTAAATTCAAGTCTACTGGGTTTGTGCTGTTAATAAGTTCGAGTCTGTTGTTCATTTTCGTTTGAGCTCTTGCATTGTACCCCTAAACAGTGATTATTGTTTTGTATTTTCGATTTCTGGGCCCCGTCGCTGTATTTTCATTGTATTATTGTCTCCATGTTTCTATGGTTTAATGCTGATAATCGACCATCAAAATCTGATCGGAATTTGTTTTCCGCGGACTGCTACTACTGTCGCAATAGTTTATTTCAATATTATCACATAACTTCATTTAAGGATTTTAATATTTCATTTTTGCATTATTAAGTTCTTGAATACAATGTGCAGCCAATAAAGTGCTTAAAACGTAATTATATTTTAAAATGTTAAAAGAATTACACATTTCTGTATAAACGTCACAACAGATTTTTTCAGAAGCGGCTACCCAAAGCACATCCTACTGAGGATTTCATATCTTACGTTTTAAGATAAATTAAACACTTCTAGCATTTATGTCTAAAATTTGAACCAGGTTTAACAAGTAAAACAGGTTGTATACTAGGTATTGTTAGACTAAACAATTATTGACTGGTCCTTTTAGTGGGATTGCTTTGGCTGATGGGGAAGAAGCGAGCTACAGAACTGCCGATTAAGTTTTTGCATCACGACAATGCACCCGTTCATCGTATAGATGCAACTCAGGAAATGATCGTATTTTTTTCCTTTGATGTCCTAGACCACAGGTCGTTCATCACTGATTTATTATCATGCGATTACTTCCTCTTTCCTACGCCTAAGAGATTCCGGAAAGGACAGAAATGTGATTACCTTGACGAATTGCGCAATGCAGTTCAGTCGGTGATATATTCCGTTCCATCAGACTCGTACATGATAAGTTATTATGCATGGGTGTAAGAACTAAAATGTGCATCGTGTTCCGCTGTGGAGAGTATTTTGTAAAGACTGAGAGGGAACAAACTGTTTGAAAATATCTGATGTTGCGAACATGACGCCAATGACGTGGGCCGCATATCCGACACTGCTGTTGAAAAATTAAAATACTACAAATTCAATTTGTCAACATTTTGTTGTTAATGTTCGTGTAATGAATACTTAGTGGAATAACAGCATATGTCACGAACATATAGTTTGAAATAAAGAAATAAGAGTACTATTCCGCAAACTTTTTCAACACTCCTTGTATATATACTCTTAAGAAGGTTAATACGTAGCTAAGTTTTCAAATTCATATTTGAATATTTCGCATTAGCTTTATATTTGTTTAAGATATTCACGTTGAATTCAGTATGATTGATGAAGACGAAAAATCGAATTGATAAACATGCCTTTTTAATGCTGAGTTTGCAAAACGATATTCATCTTCCAGATCCTAATAACAATAACGCCCACATAAACAGGGAATATATATTGATTAATATTAATGAGGGATGAAAGATTCCAAGATAACATGCCAATTTGGCGAACAATGCAAGGCAGTTTACTTCAAAGATGTGAACAATGAGGTATGTTTTCTTTGAATTAATCGAAATAGTTCATTTCCAGGGTATGACGTTCATTTGTATTGACCTTACGCATTCATACACGCTTCGTCAGTCTCTTATTCGAAGACACTATTTATACTTATTTTATTAACGGTTACATTACAATAATTGTATTTCATGACATGTGAAAAGCAAGTTGTCACTTGAAATTTGATAAAATTGTATCAACGGCATAATTTTGAGTATCGAGTTTTGAAATTTATTCAAGTCACCCTTGATGCCAGAATTCGCACATGGAGCCACAAATAAGTGCGTTTACATCCGGGGAACGTTGCTGATCAGTCTTAAAGTCTGTTTTCTGAACGTAATAAATGAGAGAGATGATAATAAAACAACGTGGCGGAAATGGGTTTAAAGTCAATCAAACAACACTGTTTGCCATTTCTGGTGAGCAGATTTTATGTATTTGAGATTATTTCGGGTTTTGAAGAAAATTATGAATGATCATTGTTTTTTTGTTTTTTTGTTGTTGTTTTTTTTTTTTTTTTTTTGTTTTGTTTACTTTTCTTATTGTTTATATTTCAATATATATATATATAAAGTTTGTTAGATAACAGGTTCGTGCTTGTGAATATACTCATACCTCTGCCCTCCATCGCCTTGTTATAATCTGACAAGATTGTCTAGGACCGTTCTATTTGTAACACTCTTTATCAACCTAAATGCCTGTTCATGTCAGGAATTTTTCATTATGTAGACAATTCAATTAACATTAGATCGATATACGTATTTTCTTAGTACAAACATATGTTTGTTTAGGAGCTTTGTTTTATTTTCAAACTGTCAAAAGCCAATAAATGCAAATAAATCAGTGTTTTGTGGTGGCATCTGTTTCATAAACACTTTTGCGAAAGTTATTCCTTTATTTGTCCTTGATATGAATACTTCCTCGTGTGGTCTGAAGCTACAGTCACAACCTTCCAAAGTGGTTATTTTTATGATTCAAACAATGAAGAAATACTGATTTAGTGGTCCTTGAGCATAAACCGTTCAAACTATGGCGCCGGTTAGGGAAGTGGTTAGAGCACTCGCTTCTCACCAAGGCGACCCGGGTTCGATTCCCGGCATGGGCACATGTGAGTTCGGTTAGTGTCCAAGCTGGACAAGGTGATTTTCTTCGGGTATTCCAATTTTCCCAACAACACGAGATCACTCTCTCGCGCAACATCGTGTCAACGAGAGTGACTTTGTTTAAGTTAGCATAGCTTTCTTATGGGGCAAATGTGACAACTTAATAACGCAAAGCCTACATTCATTTGGAATAAACATTTGTATAAGTGGACAAAAACATATAAAAAACATGCCCTACATTAATTAATAAGTTTTGAGAATCAAAACCTCTATGACAAATATACATTTAATTAAAAGCTAATTAGTTCATACAAGTAACGTTAATACTTTCATTACGTTTCAACAGTCGTTGTAAAATAAATAATGCTTAAACTAACCGTTGCGCGATAGACCTGACTTGCACAACGAATCACGAAACTCAAAGTACAATAGTTATCTAATATTTTGTAAATATTTAAAAACCCTAGAAAAAATTACAGCAATTTATAACCTGAACAGATGAATCTTTAATTTTTACACACGTATACAAACATTTAGAAATATATGGAAAACCCTATTGATATATTGGCGTTTTTTACAAACCCCTTAGCGATAGAAATCATCCTTTCTTATGACCTGGTACTTCGTAGTTTCATCGGTTTAAGCATGACATTTTTATATCAGATAATGTTGTCATTATTCCTTTCCTTTTCAAATTCTTGACACGGAAATAATGCGTAACAGTACTTGAAAGAGATTTTTAGAACTCACTACGGGAACGCAATAATTGGCCAGAATTATTTTATATTTGTGGCAGTCTGGGTACATAATAACATGACAATGATAGTCCCATGGTAGAACTATGTTTCTTTGAACTTGCATTACGTTGCGTTGCTAAAGTATAAAGTTATAATATAGAAATTCTTGACACGGAAATAATGCGTAACAGTACTTGAAAGAGATTTTTAAAAAGAATTTGAAAAGGAAAGGTACGGAGGCAACATTTTAAGTTATACTCATTGGTAATTTTAAGTAAATATATTGCAATGTGTCCTTCGTCGTGTGATTTCGCCTGTTCCAAACATGAACGCCATCTTCAATGTAAACATTGAAGTAATAAAACTATTGTGGGCCAACATGAAAGTGATATAATATTGCTATGTATATTTTAATGAAACAAATATGTTTAAACCAAAAGGAGTATGATATATGTTATTTTTACTACAGAGACATTGGTGTTCGACACCGACAAACAATACAATGAAGAAATCCATTTTAATTAATATGGCTAAAGTTTTTTCCAAAGTTGCCTCTCCGATCAACATCGGATGATGAAAAGCAAGAAATGATGGGCTAATACGTCCAAATCTTCTTCATGAGATAAGGATCATCTGTTTTCTGTCCATTCAATTGTCTACCATTATATAGTTAGTTATTATTTAGTCTTTTGTAAGCATTGAACCTTTAAAACAGAATATTACTTAAATCTATGTAAAAATATTTATGCAAAAAGCTACAATAAAGGTGCGTAAATAATGTTACAATTACAATACTTATAAATAAAGATGTTCAATCCAGACTGCTGTAGCCATGTATTTAATGTAGTTTCTTGAACCAAGCTATAATTCACATGATCCTTCCTAAGCCAAATAATGCGCGACAAATAGTGCTCCACGTTAGAACATCTGCATAAATGTTGGTTTTACTTAAATTGAAATATCGGCTTTAACGCATAGTGCTACTTCCTTTGAAATACTTATTAAAATATTTTTGCATTCGTAAATTAAAATCATTGATACAGCACATTGACATTCAATTGATTAATATCAGTAAAAATATATCTCAATCAGACAATCTGTACACATTCCATTAAAACGGGAAAAAATGAGTTCCGAAAAGGCAATTATGATAGATCTGTAGCTGGTTTATATGCGTTTTGGGGATTACATTTGGTGGATTCCTTCCCATTTAGTGTTATTGCATACTGATATATCTGTTTTCGTCAGATGTTACAGTTTTAATGAGGTTTCGGATACATCATAACCTACTTTCCTTATATCAAATTTCCACCGATATGTTTTATATAGTCGATTCATCATCATAACTATAATAATGATGTCAATATTGCGCAAATATTTCAGGGTTCTGTCTTATTATTTTGAAATGTAAGCCAATGGACAGATGAATGTTTGTCCAATTTGGGCTGACACTTAAAAGAGTTAAAATAAGAAATCGTTAATTATTTGCATAGAAAGATATATAAACCTGAAAAAAACATGTTATTATTGTAATCAAACGCACATTTCGGTCAATACAACTTTAGTACCATAAAACGAGAAATACTTTACATAAACAGTTAATAATTTGTATAACATTATAGCTTAATTTGTTATTAAATATTTTTTTTAAATATCTTTATTTTACTAGGATTACCTGTTGTTCACCACGATGTTATGGCATACATCTGCATTACAGATGATGAAGAGGGATCCTTTCCCTACTTGTGACAATGTTTAATGATACTCGTATTCAAAGTAACAGGTTCCGATTAGCTACATCGTTCTTAGATCCAATTCAGACCAACAACAAGTGCCCTACTATTTGTGTATGCACTGTTACATGTCAAAAATGGTATGCATTTTTTCGATAATTTAATTTAATGCCTTAGAAATAAATCAAATATAATACATTTAAATGATCCAACTCATTCTTCAGTAAATAATGAGTTCCGAGTTCCCAATTTTAATAGTATTAGTTAAATGTCCTGTCAAGCTGTTCTCATACATAACAAATTTCCCAGACAATTTATGCAAACTCAGATGTCTAGTTTACCTCCAACTTTGTTTCTTTAAACAAAATGTCAGTCTGAAGTAGCATTCTCAATCTTAAAAAATAGAGAGTACATCCTGGACAACATACGGATCCTTGGCAATTTGTTAAAACGTACCCTAATTCCATATACCATTGATTTTTGTTTCAATATGCATAAGAAAAAAGAAACTTAAACATAAACCCCGTCAGGTCAAACCTTGTACGAACTTTCATAAAACATTGATATAGCAATTACAAGTATAACATAGTTGTGTTGATTAGTTAAAATTATATATGTACAACTATGTGAAGTAATGATGTCTAGTTACCCGTAAGTATTTAAGTATTATTGTTAAGGGTTAAAGGTGTAGGCAAGGAATCTGTAAACATTATAGCGAAAACCTATTTTTTACAATATGCAATTTTAACCTTGACACACAGTCGATACCCGTTGGCTTGAACTCGTTTGGCTCGTCGATATCCTCGTTAGTGCGAACTGGATGTGAAGGATCGATATTTGATGAAATAAGCAGTATACCAGAGAAATACCTACTGTTAAAGTGGAAAATTTAACTTTGGTATTGTCACTGCAAGATAAAGAGTGGAAATATCAACTTTAAAGCTTTAACTTCAAAAGTTATTACAACATTATATTTTTCACTCTCGTTGGCACGATTTTACGCGAGACTGTGGTCTTGTGTTGTAGGGGAAACCGGAGAACCTGGAGAAAACCCACTTGTCCGGCTTGGTGACCACAAACCAAACTCACATGCCATTTATCAAACCTAAACATGTAACTCGTGAAAATATGATTTATTGTGATACTCGTGACATAGGATACGACCTTAAAGGTCAACTGAACTGTAATTTCTAATTCTTAATTGTATTCATTGTTTCTACTAAACGCGCTTTAATATAAAGTTTAATATAAGAAGCGTAAATGTTGTTTCAACGCTCTACCGTTACCACAGATCCGGCCTCTGTTCTGCCCATTCTATGGTTGCTAGATAAATTAATGCCCTTTAAATGAGTGGATACATTGTTGTCTCCCTTTGTTTTAAGTGCGCATGCAAAGCGAGTACCACAATGCATTGCACCATTTACCACAATGCATTGCTTTAATGTCCTTGAAAATCTTAGGTTTTTCTGGGTTTCTGATATTGCAATCTTTTATATCGTAATTTAATAAATGAAAATAACTAAATGGTTTTAAAAAAGAAGAAAACCTCTTGTTCCTGTGCTAGCGAGTTTTAACAGTTTTGAACAAGCTTTGGCTGTCCATGATCAGTCTCAATTAGCACTCGACTAATGTTTATATACTTATAACATGTATTGTATCCTTCTGATCGACCATTTCAAGACATGCATTTCTTGCCCAACCGATAGTTATTTTTTCTGTGAAGTTGAAAGGAACTATACATGTTGAACCCTCATGCCAGACGAGTCACGTTACAAAAACGCGTCAATTCTCTTTCTTTTACTGTGAAGTTTATTGATTTTAAAGTATTAATTACATTTCAATAGAGTGCTATCGAATATATATTTATTTATATGATACATGCAATTAAATCACAAAATGCAAATTTCTAATAGACAAAGTCGCGATATTTGGAGGAAATAGTTGACGAGAATATTTATTTAAAAGTTCTACTCGTCATGACGTCAGTAAATTGAGAAATCCGACCCTTGTCTAACATGCGTGGGTTCGGGTCAGATCAGGTCGATACATATGCTACATATTATTAATATGAATCAATTATTATTGTCAATAAACAGTCACGATCAAGCCTAGATGTATTGTGCCCTTCCATGGAATCTCTTCAAAACATGCATTTTATCAAACCAAATATACACTATGATCGTGCAAAATACTTTGTTTTAGAGTCTGTTTCGTAAATTATCACAGTTCGAGTTTAGTGTGAAATCACTTTGTTCGTGCATCAGCTAAAATAACACTTATACTTTATAGATTTATTGTTAAGCCAGTGAGTCTTTTCCATTTCTACAGAACTTAGATATCTTGTATAAAACCCGAACATAGTGATAGTCCTAAACACAATATAAATAGGACTATGTATGGTCAATGATAAGTGCTTAATGATCCGTATTTTCAAAACATGGTATGGACGATAGAGTCATTGCTATCGCGATTGTAGCTTAAGTACATTTTCTTTCATAATCTCAAAACACATCGTTCAACCTCTGAATAGGCACAGTCGCAAATGAAGAGGTATAGGCTATAACTGTTTAGCTGGTGCAACATCTTACATACAATATAGGATTGGCCTCAGAACAAACGGTGTCACTTTACACGAAATATATCCAGGAATGTGTTTACAATGTCACAATTTGTTTTGTTATCTTTTCTTGTAAGTTATTCCAAATCTTTTTTACCCACCTACGGGCTGACGGAAGCGAGAACGACATTATTCAGGAGTCATCAATTCTGAATTATATTCAAAGCTTTCGTTCGGGTTGTTTCAGTTTATTCTTCTAGCGCATTGTATTACCATCCAGGTGACTGAGTCACAGACATTTGGTGTTGTACATCGACTCAACTAGGGTTTCTTGCATATTCTCCCTACACATTGTTTGATCTCAGCGCTGACCGAGTCGCTAAAGAAGAGGTATATCCAAGGGTTTGTGCAGCTATTTAAGCTGGCAAGCAGCAGGATGATGGTGTACGCCGCTCCTGCAATTATAAATTGAATAGCATTGTTATTGTACTTTTCCAATAACTGTAGTTTATTCCGTATTAATGTAAGCATAACATGGACCTGCAAAAAATGCAAGACCACACTCTCGCGCAACATCGTGCCAACGAGAGTGAGTAAGTATGAGCTATCATAGCTTCCTTCACAATCGTTGTAAAATATATAATGGTTATAGTAACAAAATGCCGATGAACGCGGTTTCGTGATCATAACTACGATGCAATTAAGCGTGTCATTACATATAGCGTGATATTCTTGACTCACATTTTGATTACGGGACCTAAATGAACAAATGGCATTATAACTGACACATATAACTACTTTGATGTTCAATACGTAGGTTTGTCTCACTTCTTAGTTGCTTGTGTAACATTCATATATCACGAGACCAGAAGTCGAGTTCAATGTAACTTTTCAAAAGCAACAGGCGATGATATAATATCCCAAATATAAACCGACTAACATAATTGTTTGATTTCTGATTAATGTCACTGATTTAAGGCGATTAAATATAAGATGGTATTTACTTATCTTAAATTTTGAAAGGATTGAGTATCATACGACTTTCGACATTTGTTTTCTTTTGTGTGGTTTTACATACTCAAAAGAACATGGGCTTGCTGTCATACGGAATCAGAAAAGCACGGCTTCTAATACGGAAATAATTTCAGGGTATCCATATTTAACACTTAAATCATGTAATTATTGAGACAGACAATTATCCCGTTTGAACAACTAAATAGTATAATATGATGGTATTCGCTAGTTTGACTTGAAACAACTTAAAAGTATTCATCTTGTGCTGCACTTTTTCATTGACGATCTTTGACAAAATTGTTTCTTCGAAATCAAACATTTTGCATATTTACGAAGACGGCTAGAAATATCCTGTCGACAGTTTCCACGAATAACTGTTGGAAATCGTTTAAAACACACAAATTTATTACTTCCTCTGACGTCCTCATGATCTTGCTTTATTCTTTTGATTGAGTTCTATGAGTTTCATCCCTCAGAAATATGGAGTTAAAATAACGATTGTCAACCCTCAAAAGCGAAAGCTTAAAACAGCAGAAACAAACTTTCGTAGTTCAGTCCAAACTATATTTATATCAGAAAGATTGGAAAGACAAATTATATTTACTTAAACTAAATCACTGTCGTTTACACGTTGTGTATCGAACGTGTTGTTCTGTGTTTGGAGGCAAACCGGAGTGCCCGGAGAAACCCACTTGTTTGGCTTGTTGGTTACACATTATGAGTCCGTAAGTATTGAAAAAAAATGATTGGACAAGTGTGAGATTGTCACCATGTTGTAGTGTAAGCCCCCAGTAGACTCGAGTTCCAGTAAACTCTTGTTTGACTGACCGTTCCAAGGTCATCCAATCGTTTATCGGTCAAGCAATTTTGATGAGGGTATGGATTGTTTGTGGTGTTGATATTTGTGTATTTGGTGTAAGTTTGTTTTTGGTGTTTGTATTTTTGTATGTGATGTTAATATTTTTCTGTCTATAGTTCATTGTCATTTGGAATAATAAACCCAGTTTATGAACGCTTGACATGTGCCCATAAACAGGGTTAATTATTGCGTTTTCGACTACTTGACTTGTTGATGATAATGAAATATTAAAAATGGTGCTCGTGAATATCTCGGAATAGTGACCTTGAGAACAAAACAATGTGAAAAAGACTTGCATTAAACAACGCAGTCTTGCTATCTCAATAGCAAATGTGAGAGATTTGCATTTGACACGGCGATCTAACTATCTCAATAAAAACAATACGAAAAGGTATTGCATTTAACACGAAATAACTATCTCAATAAAATAATATTAAAAAGATTTGCATGTGACATGGCTGTGAAACTACATGTATCTAAAACAACATGTAAAAAGGATGCAATTAACACGGCGATCTAACTACCTCCAAAACACATTGTGAAAAATATTTGCATTTGAAACGGCATCTATCTATATCAATAATTTAAGAAAAAATAGCACGTCGATCTATCTGTCTCAATAGAAACAATGTGAAATTGATTTGCATCTAACACGGCAACTAACTATCGCAATAAAAACAATACATAAAAGGCTTGTTACGTGGCGATCTAAGGATGACAATAAAACTGGTAAAAACAGACACTTCACCGTGAAATGTTGATCTAAAGAAACCAATATAAACAATACGGAAATCCCATCCGCAATAAGGTGACTCGAAACACAGGGACCAAAATATCTCCATAAAATATGTAAAAAAAACATCTTCACCATGCAATGGCGACATCATGATCTCAACATAAACAATGTAGAGAAGAGTTCAACGAAATAAGGCGACCTAATAATATCAAAATAATCAAATTAAAGAAGGGCTCCTAACGATCTCTACATCAATGTAAAGAAAACTTTACAGTTACATAGTGACCTAATCATTTCAAAATAAACAATGTATAGAAGGCATTACCGTAAATCGATGACCTGTTGATTTTAACATAAATATTGTATAGAAGGCTCTTCCGTTAAACAGTGACCTGACGATTTTAACATAAGCAATGAATAGGCTTAACAGTAAAACGTTAATCTAACGAGTTTAACAAAAGCAATGTTTAACAGGCTTTACGAAAAATAGAGATAACGATATATAAAAAAACGCAAAAATGTTATCTAATTGATATGAGTTTTAAAACTTTCTTGAAAGGATTATATCATTAAACAGTGGCCTCACTATTTCAATGAAAAACGGCGACCTAAATTTTCCAGTTTTAGCGGTCCATCTGAGAGAGCGCAGATAGAAAAATATCTCATTTAAAACGATAAAGAACAGTTTACCGTAAAACGGCGCTGTTGCATCCCAGGCAGCCCACATCTGTGCAATGAAAAAAGGCGACCAGCAAAGAAAATAACAAAGAATGACTGTCAAAGTCATCTTTATAGTCTTGATCTTGGCTCGTGATATTCCTACAGAAGATTTCCTTCTTGAAGGGGACTGATCTTCATTTTCAAATTTTACTTGTGCTTTTCCAGAACGTTCAGATGACAACTGTTTTCTAGAACCTTTCTGAGGACTACTTTTTTTCTTCCCTGAGCAAGTGTCTTTGTTGAAGTGTACCTTGGTGGACAGTTTATTCTTACAACTATCTTTTGCCTCAAAACTACATTCTTCTCTGCAATTCACCGCTGAATTTCTCTTCGAAATTCTAGCGGTTTGATTAGCGGTGTTAATACTGACAGCATCTGAATTACTTTTGCTAATTCTTGTCTCCACCATTCCATTTGACTTTGGCGAACGAATACGCTGGGACAGTCTTGCTAAATGAACCCCAATTCGACTACTTCGCCATACCTCCATGCAGATACTTCCGTAACAAAATACCAATATCACTGTCGGTGCTATGTACACAAGAACCGTAAAAATTGTTATATAGAAAGTTAAAGTCCATTCTGGATCAAACATCGCCCAGCAATCCATTGTCCCATACGATGTAGTGCGATATGAGAAAATGAATAATTGAGGCACACTGAATAGCAAGGACAAGGTCCAGGCCACTACAACAAGTTTATGAACCGTTCGCGAGGTCCACTTTCGGCTCATGAAAGGGTAGCAAATGGCGACGTAGCGGTCTATGGCCGTCATTACCAAGACATACGAAGAGGCGTATATTGCAACGATCTGAAACGACAATATGTGGAGGCTTTTTATGACACAAGTGGTGAGCTGTGTTTTAAAACTACTGTTAACAAAAAGACTTCTCGACATTTATGTGTCTCAACCCTTGTTTTTGGTGTGCGGTTGCTAAAGGGTTATTCAATGATATTCGGTACGTAAATTGTTGGTATGCGCTATCCAAAACTCCAACAAGTGCAATTATCGGTTGATAGTCTCTTAAATCAGTGAAAAAAGCTTTCAGCTACACAGGATTTAATTGACATTTAAGGATTATTTGGTATGAAATTTAGACCTCTGTTTATCGCAACTGAATTATGCATGAACAAATTACATAGCCTTGCGCACTAAAATCTAAACCACATAAACTACATACAATTATAACTTTTGATTTGCTATCGTCAATACATCTTTGTTTGATCATTATGTATTAACTGAAAGTTAATTTCTCAAAAGATATACCATTTGCAATATTTCATGAAGAACTGAATTAATTGCTGTGGTTTTCTAAGTCGTACAAATACAATTCTTTAATAAATAATCAAAGGAAAATAAATCAAAAAATAAGTGTGATAGCGGAATAAAATGCAAACACATTGATATAATGAGAACAAACAATGATGGAAATTACATGAGATATTAAAGAGTTATTGATCTCACCTGCATATATTTTACAAGCCTACACAAAACATCGCCTCCTTTGAATACAAATGTTATATCCCATGCTAGCTGTGGTAGAACACTTCCAACTGCCACAAATAAGTCCGCGACGCTAAGGTGGACCATCAACAGATGCATTCTGTTTAGTTTTCGTTTCCGTACAAATAACGACAGAATAACGGTTCCATTGCCAAGAACAGCAAGCACGAATATAATGCTTTGAACTATTATTTCTACAGTTGCCAGATTTTCATTTCTCGCGAAATTTACTGTTGAGTTATTAGAACTGTTTGTATTGTTTGCAAATACATCATCGACAAATGAACTATTCCGCTCCATTTTAAGATAAGGACGATGTTATTTAGATGTCTTAAACTCCAATTACATTTTTTCAAGATGATTCGTTCTTCGGAGACGATTCGATATGGTATACCCAATGCTTATTTTAGTCTAAAGAAGACCTCCTCCAAATACAGCCATACTCCAAGAAAAGCGTTCTCAAATCACAGCCGATACATTTTTACCCAATACCGACGCTATTTCAAGTGAAGGGACTGGACAGATCTCAGGAGGATTGTTTGCTAAAAGCCAATAATCTTTGCTACTGTGTGAATGTCACACTCGGTTATACCACAGATAAAAGAGTTAACATATTTAAGCCATAAAGACGTTCAAAGCTCTTCCTAAAATAATAGTATTGGTTGTGTCTGAAACAAAATAACTATTTATGTCATGGAATTCATTAACTGGTATATTAACTCTTAATTATACAATGAAAACTATGATATATATCTCTATATAAAGTTTGAAGTCAGTACCTCAAAGACTTTTCAAGTTATACACCGGGTATATGTAACTATTCCATTCCTTTTAAATCGCATTGTAATATCTACATATGAAGAATTACCATTAATTTGTCCAGCCGTCCTAATTCAATTCAATGCTGACTGTAGGTGTTTGAGGATAACGTTTTTGATTTGGTTCCTAGCTTGTAACTGAAGCATTAAATTATTATATTGTTTTCAGTCCTTACATTTTCGCATACTTCTCCTATGCGTTTGCGTATTGTTCACACATCTTTAAATGCTTAATATACCTTTGCATAGCAGGAATGTTGTTTTTATGTGTGTTTATGGTATTGTTTATATTGTAAATATATTTTGCATACTTGAATATTGATAACGATAGTTAATTATTTATGTTATCTGAAGCTAGCAATGTTGTGTGTTTATGCGTGTTTTGGGCCTATGAGAAGGCTTTAGGGTTTGGATAGCCCCTAGTTTTTATTCTTTTCTCATTTTACTAAAACATGTCTAAATATATGTTTTCTTGCTTCAAATATACAGAAAAATTGACAGGCGTTAAGCAACAATTAATTTAAGTCATTTTTGCGCAGCTTTTTTTCTCCTTTGAATTGTGAAAACGTGAACATTTAATTCCTTTGTTTTTGAGACTAAACCACTATTTTATATTTCTACCTTAACCTATGCATGAACGCGTTTACTTAATGAAAAAGACTATACAGATATTTGTTTTCAACAATGAATCTGAATTCTGCGAATGGCTGATTGTCTTGATGTTATGATTTTTATCATAACTCAATCATTTCACGTTTAAAACACTCAATGTGTTTGTCATCATGACATAATCCATTGACTTCCAAATCAGCAAGATTATTGTGATATTAGATAATGGGTCTAGAAAAATCCTTTTACCAGGCGAATGTTCAAGTCATTGAGTAGAATGTCATTCCGGTAAAGAACAGTTCTGTATTATAGCTATGTTGTTATTGGAGCTAGCACTGAGACATATGCATGATGAATTATAAAAGTATTTCATATCCATTAAAGACATTAAAGACAAAGCTGCTATAATGAGTATCATATAAATTGGAAAATAGTAACAATACACTATTTGATGTTAACAGACACCGGAAATCGAGTTGATTATTATAATATAAAAAAATGACGTAATTAAAATTACATCTGTTAAAACTGAGAAACAACAGGTAAAAAACTGTATTGGAAATTAGTGATTTTCTGATCATCATACCCGTACAAGAATTATATTTCAGTCACATGTGCAATACATTTGACAATCATGGCCTGGATTTTGTATGTGCAAACACTGTCGTTAAAATCTATAAAGTCTCTGCCACACACATTTACTTTACAGAAACAGGCGTCATTCGAGAATGCATTAGAGATAATGACATTTTTGCGAAGCTTTTTATTGTTTGCTTGTTTTCTTATAGAAATAAGTGCGACACTTAATTCTCAAGTGTTTGAGACTAAACCACGATGATACAGACATTTGTTTCAGAAATAAATGTGTTTGTCATCATGAAATAAGCAATTGACTCTCAAAAAGCAAGAGGGCTGTGCTATTAGACAATGGGTCTTGAAAAATCCATTTATGACGCCAATTTACAAGTGGCTGAGTGAAACGACTTTGCAATATAGCTTTGTTGTATTTGGAGCTAGCATTGAAGCATATGCATAACATACTATGATTAAATGGTTCATATCCATTAAGACAGAGCTGTAATGAGTATCATACATGTTGGTAGTAGCAATACATTCTTTGATGTAACAAACATCGGAAACCGAGTTGATGATTATAATATAAAGAGATGACCTAATTAGAACTACATCTGTTAAAATATGACAGACTACACACTTTTACAACCTAGCATGCGCTAAAACACAATTTGCACTATATTTTAAATAAACGAGGTAAAACAAACTCATGCAATTATGCGAAAACATATATGACATAAACAATACATCACAAACAAAAAACAACAATACACCTACAAGGCATTTCTTTTAGAATCTTAAGATGTGTTGATAAATCCACAAACGAATAAGTTAATTAAGCATAAATGTAAGGACCGAAAAGAAGATTAATGTCATGTATCAATTAAGACTAACAGTCGCTGAAGTTACTTTATTCCTGTTGCATTGAATCGCATTCACTGCAAATAGAGAGCCAATTCGCAAACGTTAACCGCAAACACCTACAGTAAGCCTTAACTGAACTCAGAGCGGCTTGACTAATAAAGGTTATTACTCAGATTTTGATTTTATAAGTTATGTGTTAAAAATCAAAATATTTTTGTTATTGCATATATAAAAGCTGTTCAGCTTGCTACCTGTCTTTGTGCTATGGTGATCTTGTATGTTTCTTGTTAAGTGTATAGAAGGCTGTGAGCTGTGTATATATCTTCCCGTGTATTGTTATTTTTAATAGTGGGCGTGTCCTTAACGTTGTATTATAAATGAATATGCTAAAAGACAAATTCACTGCGATGAATGATCATTTGTCCTTTTAGAAAATAGCAAATATCACGCCTAAATTGAATCATAAGTTTAAAAATGGAACAGAACGAACATGACCTTTCTATGGTAGAAGACGAAAACATGTTAACTGTTCTGTCTGTGGACTAACCGAGTGTGACACTCACGCAGTATCAAATATAATTGGCAAAAAGCAACCGATCCTCAAGAGATCTGTCCGATTTCATTACTTAATATGAAGTCTATATTTGGGAAGAAGGTGGCGGCCGTACTTTAAGAACTGTTTGCATGTGATATTACATTTGTTTTCAACAGAGGCGATGTGCTTTGTAGGCTAGTAAAATATATGCAGTTCAGCAATTTTTTTTGATGCTATTTTAAATTTTGCTCCTTTCAGTTAGTTACATCACTTACATAATTAAGACAGCCCATATAATATAAGATGTTCCCATCCTTATTCCTGTTCAAATAAAGCGTTTCACCAATAAGGGATACAGTATACATATGTCATAATCATTTTGTAGTACGTTAATATTGAATAAACTTCTCGTTTCTATTACCGTATTGATTTATACTCATCATTTGAATCTGTTTGCATTCTTTTCCAATTTCAATATCTCTATTAATTTCCATTAAATATTTATTAAAGCCTTTATAGTTATTATGAAAACTCGTATTTATTGAGGTATCAAATATTACGACACATAAACAGCATAAGTAGAATAAACATATACGTAATGTCCATGTTTTAAAGAGATTGGTACATTTTGTAATTAAAACACTGATGTCACTGAGGTTGTATAGATTATTCAGATCACAAACATTAACCCATAAAAACAAGACATTTTACTGGATATAAATCATATGTACTGAATGAAATGATATCATCATAAAATTATTGTATTGCCCGTGAGATATATTAAGCACATAATAAACTATACGCATGCATAACTGTCAAAATGAATGAGTTGTTATGAATGTTTTATGAGATTGTAAAAATGGCAGTACATATTGCCATTTTTTGTTGTTGCTCAGACTGTAGAAATATATATTGATTTGCGTTGGTTTCATTAATTATTGGTGTTTCAACCAAATATATTTTGCATAAAAACATCAAAAACTTTGTCAACGAACATACAGTTACGCCTATTGCCTATAACTACCTTTAATATAACACGCTATTCGCACCTCATTCACCTCATAACAGTTTCAGAATCAACAGCACAATCCGAAGTTTTTAAGTTTTCAACATTCAACAGCCCTGTTTAAGAACGCTTTGGCTTTTTCATGACATCAGCATATCAACCATTGGTATACATCTGATCGTGTAGATGGTATATTCCCACTGAAATCATATGTTATAGTAGGTTGCTTTAAAGGGACTCATTTCCATTGTTAGGGTAGGGGGGAAATCACGTATTTTGTCTCATTACCCATGTACACCTATGTGATTTCGTTATACACACTGTTTTATTTGGCTGTTTTGTCCGTACATTTGCCTGTTTGTTATTCGAATATTGCTGGTTAGTTTTCGCTAATATAAATTGCTTATTTGCGAATATCCGACTAGTATATGAATTTGCATTCTTATGGTCTATGCAAGAGGACTGGATGACATTTTTTACATCTTTATAAAAGCCAACTCCACAGAAAATGCGGCTTTATTCAAAACCGAATGCATCAGGGGAAATCTGTAACTTAATGGTATTTTCCCTGATGGGTTACAACTGTATTACTAGAATGTATTGTACACTGGCGGTAAAAAAGTAAGGTAACGCATAAACATACATTTTTTTAACTTCTTACAGAAGATTAAAATATGATTCTAAATACTACCTTATGTTATGAGGATGTATTCCTTTGAATGAAAGTTAAATGAAAGTTGCGGCTCAGTTTGGATGGTTTATTTTTTTATTTTGCACATTCACTTTTCGTCTTGTACAATATAACGATAATAATTTTGACCCAATTCGGTTTAAGCCGGAACTTGACACACTGTTATCTGTTTATGGGCTTTCCTCTTTTAGAATAAGACAGCACACCGAAATATTGGAGCACATTGACGTCATATGTGTCATTAAAATGATAAGTTGATTCCGTAGAAACCGATCAGCGAAAATGAGCCATAAATACAGCAGTTAATTATCCATGCAAAGCTTTATTTAATATGTTTAAGACGGAAACAGATATTTAAGGATGCAATAACACTTTTGCGTGAAACACGTGTTATTTATCGACAAAATACATCTAAACCAAATTGAAAAAATATTGACACAAAACTATTATTTATATAATTTATCAAAACTGGAACTCATTTTTCGTTTTTAAGGAATGCATGTGAGACGTTTTATGAGTTAAGTTCAAATCATAATACAAAACTGGGGTCCTATTCATAAAGCATCTTAGTGGAAACTTTTAACTTTATTTAAAAAAGTATTTTCGTAACACTGTTATACTAGTGTCTGGCGTTAATTGACCATAGTTTTGGTTTTTGCATATTTTTGATTCGATACTCCCATAATCTTCATGCACCAATAGAAAGGTAGATTAAACATTGCGGTGAACACGTCTCTACTGTATATTGAGCAGTTTATGTAAGCAACACTTAATTTTGAGTAGGTGCTTCAACATTAGTTATAATATATTTTGAGCAGATGTTTCGATATCAATAATTTTATAATAATTACAACTTTGAGCAGATAATGCTTAAATCCCATTGGATAAATCAACCCATGTGACATTCATTCATGTCTCCATGAACCATTTGTGCAAATCAGCTTATTAATATTTATTACCGGTGTACTTTCTTTTTACAGCCCATGAAGTCACGTCATGGTAGGAAGTTGTTTACATTAGTTAGCCCATGTTTCTATTTAAAGAATTTTGGGTTAAAATAAAGCAACAACAGAACAATAAACCTTTTAAAAACATTGATCTAGTTTTATGTTTTAATAATATTGAAAATAAATTAATTGCGGAGAACTTGTAGCTGAAATTTCGTCTGCAGCACTGAGTAAACATGGCGGATGATCTGCCAGATTTCGACTTGTTTAAAAATATTTTTCGTTTTTTTTTAACTGCTAAATCCGGAATCGAGTGAGGAAATTGCTGCTGCTGCTGCTATTTGTCCAGAAATTGAAGAACTGATGAACATTTCTTTTGCTGATTTTCCTGCACTTACAAATAAAATGAAAGTGAAAATGAAAGTTTAGAACTAGGTACAGCTTAATGAAAGTAATGACATCCCAAACTTTCATGAATATAAACAACCAGGCAGTAGGTTTAATGGTAAAACTATTGTGTTAGGCAAGGGGTAATGGAATATACATTTTAGAGTTTAAACAAGTCGCCTTTACGTAAATATCTTACCTGGAAAGTATTGTTAATCCGTTTCGAAATGGGGAAAAATGAGGTCTCATTGTTACCAAATTTAGCTCCACGTGTCTCCAAGGCGACGATGTATTCATACGCTAGGGAAGGCTACATGCATATTAGGTGTTTTTTCTGACACTTCATACATCAATGAAACGCAGAAAAATAATGTTCAATTCTTAATGTAAAGAAAATGTTTGAACATAAGTATCATCTTTAAGCAGTTGTTTAACATCAGGAATTATTCCGGACATTTTTCGAGTGTTATTATAAGGAACAAGAAAAGGCAGTATTTCAATGATTGAAATTGAAGTGTGCTTTAATAGCTTGAAAGTGGATCTATATCCTGGAAAACTGACCCATTTAACTCAGACACCTTATCCACTGTATAAACGTAGCAGTCAAATTCAAATCGAGCAATCACAACTAGGGTCAACGTTACATCATTAACGTGTCATAACACAGTCTGAACGGGTAAACTACCTTTCACCTTTAATGCGCACGAAGGACCAAATTAATAATAGCAATATACCCGTAGACAGACGCGAGACGGAGAAAAGAGTTGTTCTTTTATCTCCCAATTCATATTTGGACATACCCAATCAATCCTTGCATTGTTCCATCTGATTTTCCTTCGAGGGCAATACTGGAAAACAACTTTTGGGATAATTTCGGCTACCATTATAATTAATTGTTTTGTTTACATGGAAAAAACGTTTGTCGGGATAGAATGATTTTTAGCCAAAATATAAATGTTAAGAACTGGTACATTTTACAAAGAAGTTTCCATATGTTTGGGAATTATGCATTTTGGTATGAATTAAACATCCACTAATCATTGAGATTTTTGTCAAGATTTCAAATTTTGGGGAAAATATTCATTTGTCATGAAATTATATTCAATTCGTCTCAAAGAAGCAAAATTCTGACAAAGAACCACCATTGTACTTTACGTTCTCAATACTTTTTCTAAACGCCTTAAAATCGAACATAAATCTGGCCAATTATTGTGTTTCGTAGCACTTTCTACATATCCATCTTCAAGTATTGTTACGCATTATTTCCGTGCCACAAATTCTACAAAGAAAAGATTAATGATAACATTATCTAAACTCAAAAAAATGGTGTGCGCTGAATTCGGGAACTAATGAGTATCGGGTTACAAGAAAAGAGCTTTTGTCGGTATATAGATTTCTAGCCAACAGAGGATTGTAAAGATCTGGCTCAACATAAAAGGGACCGTCTGAAGTTTGTAAACATATGTTTATTTTGATATGAATTAGTCACATTGTCTGCGTTAAGTATATTCCGTTGTTATGTATTGGGTTTCAAAATAAAGGAAAATTATTAGAGGCCAGTAAAAGCGTTTGCATATGGTTTGGGTATTTAGGTGTATCGGTATGGTTAACCTGAAATGTAAACAAAAACGGAAAGGAAAAATGAAACAGCAATAAAACTTTCAAAGCAAACTTACATAAGTCATTGTATTAAATATATAGTCTATTTTTATTTTATACTTATTATGAATAAAATATATTTTAACATTTGTAATGGAATACATTGTTCGCAGATCTACGCGGAATTCTTCAGAGTCTAAACAATTTTTAGACCAGACTCGCAAACAATCAGAATTGTGCGTCGCACTAAATATGACACATACTGATTTGTACTTTCAAAAACAACAAACATTCCCAGCTGATGCCTCTCAGACTGATCATGTTTGGAAAAAACAAACATATTAAATTATCACGGGGATGTTTTTATTAATAAAGTAACACAATGATGGATGTCTGGATCTTGGTCACTTTTGTTTTCTGATTAATCAAATGCCAATAATTATTACCCTATTGCAAAAACCTACTTTGTGTCTAAATTAAAAGTATTGGCTTTGCAACGACATATTTTTTTATTTTTTTAAAGAAACAATATTCCAAGTAAAATGCACTTTTTATATATATTATGTATGCAATGTGCTGTTTGTGGAGTTTTGTGCTGTTCTTCCAGGTTTCTTGTTTGTGATTGTTTATATATGATATGTCTTTGGCGTTTAACCAGTGCCATTAAACCGGGTTAATGTTCAACTTTTTGCTACTGGGCTTGTTTCTGTAGTTTTTCTAATAAAAATTGACAAAAAAAATAAAAATGTATTGGAATGGCGATGATTTTGTCTTCAGAATCATCATTCTCATGTACTGTATTTTTGTTTAAACATAATTGAATTTTTCATTATCAGAACTCTAGTTGAACATTGTTGAACAAATTCCTACCAATGGTGAGGTTGTATACCCTCCAAGCCAATAATCTTCACCTGCAAATCACAATACATTGAAATACATTATTGGTCATTCGCTTTTAGACATAAGTATGTTAGCTCTGTCTAAATAAGTTCACTTAATTGTTTGTATTTTTGGCTGAGTTTACGACAATTAATAATGATTTTCCAAAGTACATACTATGTAAAATAGTAGGATATACTTCCAAATTGATTTACGCAAACAAATGCCAAGATTTCTCAAAACATGGACTCATTTGCTGTTTATGGCTTATGACAGTGTGAAAATAAAACAAAGCCTCTAAACAAATAACTGTTTGTATTGAAACAAAATCCATTAAGTTTATGTCAATTGTTTTGTTTGCATAAGGAATATGAACTTGATATGAGAAGATTTTCCCGTTGATAGGAACTATTACGGATAGGAATATCCTAGAAGATCTTGTCAGATAATAATAAGACAAATTGAATGTACCATTATGAGTATATTCACAAGCAGGAACATGTCAATACACATATTATTTGTAAAACATCAAACAGATCAGTGGAATAACACAACTGCAAACAACTGTAATAAACTTCTTTCTACTACTACAATCTCGATTTCTGTCACCAAAACATGTAATGATCACCCTACAGTTTAAATACTTGAACTTAACTGATCAACTACAACATTATATTCTTTTGTGCGATTTAAAATTTATAATTTTTTTCTCAACGGCCTTTCATAAAATAAAAGTGTTTGACTGAGAGTTTAGTTTCTTAAAACACTTCCACAAACATTGTCATAAACTGCCAAATATTGTCAAAACATTATTTTGGAAACATGTTTGTCGAAGTGTTTGAGAAAACTAATCACCTTATCAAACATCGGTAATAAAACAAAGGCGGGCTTTTAAAGCGGCATAGACAGCCCTTTGTTTCATTTAAAATGGTGAAGCAAACGAAACGATGTCTTTGATTAAATTATTCTTTGGAAGTGAAATGTTGCCGTATCAACGTAGCAGTTACGTTATTTATCACATGCTATACACACAATGAGACAGTCTCTGAGCGTAAAATAAACAAATTATCTTGGACTCTTTCATGCACTCGTTAATCTTAATCAAAATGTTTTCCATATTTCCTGGAAATGTTGTTATTAGGTTCTGTTCGATGAAAATTGTTCTGTAAACACAGCGTTCAAAGAGCATGTTTTATTAAGACGATTGTTCATCTTCATCAATCATCGTTAATTTAACGTGACTTCTAAAGAAATGTTATGTGTATGTATTTATATGGGCCAAGCAGTTTAGATTGACAATGTATTCTCCATAATTGATGTGAATAAATGAAGATGGTTTAAACAGGCTTTGATGAAGACATAAGGAATAACTAACAAGACAAGTAATACTCTGGAGGCCTTCTACTGATTCCTAATTCAAATGATGGATGATTCTGAAAAAAATAAGACCTGAAAACTTAAATATCACCAAGTAAACAAATGAAATCAGAAGATATCAAATAAAATTACATAAATATCAGTTATTGTAATTATTACTAAATAGTGATAATGATAATAATAATAATAATAATAAAATAATAATAATAATAATAATAATAATAATAATAATAATAATAATAATAATAATAATCATTATTATAATAATAATAATAATAATAATAATAATAATAATAATAATAATAATAATGAAAATAATAATAATGAAAATAATAATAATAATAATAATAATAATAATAATGATAATGCAAATATGCATGGAAAAGCTGTAAATCGAATTATAGTTTAGGCCGCTGACCTTCAAATTTGTTTTCATTTATGGCCAAAGCATGTTAAAATTGTACCAAAACTGTAGTTTATTTTGAACATAACCTTTAAATGCATTTCCATATTAACAATACTGATTTTGATGATTGTGTTCTCAACGGCATATCTCCGATTATGAATGAAACAATGATTATCTAAAGATCTGCATCAGCAGAGTTTTTATGCTAATGTAAAAGCTAGTGGTTAACTTGGTTTTGACCACTCAACCAACTTCATATTGATAACGATATACTCCGTTTTTGTAACCTAAATCTTGCAATGATTGATATCTCGTACACTGTTTGCTGGGCTTAAAGCTGCACCCTCACAGATTGACCGTTTTGACAACTTTTATTTATTTTGTCTTGGAATAAACTGTCGTTTTATCATATTATAAACACTTGCTTGCATAAGATTATTATTGACATGGAGAAATTGTTTCATTTGTTTTAGAAGTAGATCATAGTTTATAACTTTGTGTTTGAGTTATGAAAATTGCTGCCATCTTGAACTAACGATTTTTAATTATAAATTAGTTATTTCTGGTTGGTTCCATACTTTAACACATGCCTGTCATTGCGATAGCGACAATTGACTTCCAAATATAATGGTGGGAAACCTTAGACATTTGGTCTGTGTTAGAGTTATGAAATTTGCTGAGCATCATGAGTTAACGTTTTGTCTTATAATAAATAAATTATTTCGCGTTGGTTCCATCCTTTTACACATTCAATTTGTCATTGCGCTAGCGACTATTGACTTCCAAATAAGGTAGATGGTGGTCGATAGACATTTGGTTTTGAGAATATATTTATGCCTCAAATTTGCAAGTTGTTGAGTGGAATGGCGTTTGTGTTATTTTGTTTTATCTGGAAAATTGATTCTTTGCATGAAAGCCACGTTGTGTTAGCAGCATTCATTGAAACATGTCCGTGCCAAACTTTTGCTTCATGTCAAAAACGTATGGTTCAATAACACTTTGTGACATAACATGAACCATTTAAAACGGACCAGTCTACAATTAATACATGTACATAAATGCCCTTGACCTAATAAAACTTGACCCGGAATTATATTTCGTCCCTCCGAAACATTGTTTCGCATGAAGAACCAACCAAATTCTATATACACCCATGCAACTTCAAAGGAATTTTGTTCAGCATGGAAAATTGTTCACCCGCAGGTTTGTTTTGTATTCAACTCGGACGTACAATAGTTATGTCCCTTGATCTAGAACAGTGGTCTAAAACATAGAAAAGAAATATTGGTTAGCATGGAAAATTGTTCACCGGCAGATTTGCTTTACATTCAACTCGGACTTAAAATAGTCATGTCCTTTGATCTAGAACGATGGTCTGAAACATAGAATAGAAATATTGGTTAGCATGGAAAATTGCTCAATAGCAGTTTTGCTTTATATTCAACTCGGACAAACAATAGCTAGTTTCTTTATCTAGAGAAATGGCCTAAAACATATTGTGTTGCAGGTAGCTCCCAACACATCAAATCTATACACATGGAACATAATAGGAATATTGGTTATCATGGGAAATTTTGCAGTGGAGTTTTGTTTGACTTTGATAAAAGAAACCTCACAATTCCTGTGTTAATGTGGTGTCTCGGCATTCTTCAATTATATGTGACACCTCTAGTTTTAATTTGATATCCTTTTGATATACCGTTTACACCTTCTAACCAATGATTTGTGACTTTACGAAACTACTCTAAAGAACATCTGTAATGGCTAACTTATACATTAGCAAACTTATTAAAGATACAGCTGTAGTGGCCTACAAATAAATCAGAGAACCTTCTTTAATGTATAAATTCAATAGCTTACTTATACATCTGAGAAACTACTTTATTTTATAATTGTAATGGCTAACTAGTAAATCAGAGAAACGACTTTATTATATAAATTTAATCGCTAACTAATATATCAGAGAAAATACACATCTGCAATTAGTTTTCAATTAGCGAATTTAATTAAAGTATTCAGTAAGCTTATGTCATTCACATATGGCGAAATGAACATTGCATTAGAAATACAAGGAAGAGACATTGAAAGCTTAGCAGCTATAAAGCAAATATAATATTCTAACATCACAGATTATGAGAAACTCGTTACATTCTAATGCAATTTTGCTTACATTGTCTTTTACAAATAACGCAACTAGAATCTCATTTGACTAAATTTCAAAACTGGAGACTACATACTGCATCCATACGTATTATTTTATACTGCCTGTCATTCTAGATTCCCTTTAGTAAATACTATCCCGAATATCCTCAATAGTATAATGTATTAAATCCCTTACCCTTAAATTATTGAGTATCAGTATTGAAAGAATGTCAATAGTTGACGTATTCAATTTGCCTGCAACATAAACATTTTAATTCAAACAAGCGGGAAATGTCAATGGTCGAATATAAGAAAAATGCCACTTTTGCTTCTCAGTTGCATTAGCCGTTGAAATTAATGGAAAACTGTCGTCCAAGACGAAACTAGAATCATGTCAAATCGGATGTGTTGCCTGAAATGAGCGCCCATTATTTGTTCAAGTAGATTTTGAATTTGGATGTTACTAATGCAAATGTATTGGAAAATGTAGAATATATTATTTTTTACTCCAAAAGAAGAAATAGGCCACCTGCATTTTAATGTAAAATGGGATAACACAGCTGTTACTGGGGCAAACTCAATCTGGCGCATTTGGCCACAAACAATATCATTAATGAAAAAGACAACTGCATGTTTTAGGTGTTTGTTTTGTTTCTGTTATGTCAACTACATCATTTCGAATTTAAGAATATGTTTTGTTTCAACTTACGTAACGAACCCTATTTTCTTCTTCCCATCCCTTCACATTTTTGCGTTTTGATCGATATTTTCATTTAAAAATTTGACCATTTTATATTTAAAACGTTTTATAAAAGAAATATACCCCAAAATCCCGTTTCTCAAACTCCGAATTATGTAAACATTAACAGGAAAGAAACACGACTGAGAGGGCAAAATATTTCTAAGGACAAAGTAAAGTGACAATTTGCAAGTATTAAATATTCTTGAATAATCTTGAATATTATCATAATTACCTTAATTTATTTGTTAGACAGAAGCACCTTTTTGGTAAAAATACTTTCTACCGAGTTAAAAGCTGCCAAGCGTCTGTAATAGCAATGCGTATAGATTGTTTACGTCTTTAGATGGCACCGAATCTTCGTTTTATTTTGGCATCTGACGCAATAAAGAAAAATCTTTGTTCAAATTTCTTGAAAATTCGTTTTGAATGCATTAAAGCCTGCATTAGCTAGGAAATCCATAGTGTTTTTACATATTTAAAATCTGAAATGATATGCTTTGGTACAATAAGCTTCACTTTCCAGTCTGTGTTCATGATTTAATGTGTAAAACAAATGGAAATATCTATTAAACTATGTTTCTCACTCGCTTTGACAATGTTAAGCCTGCAGCTTCCGGTAAGGCAAAACTAACTTTGATGTAACATTTACTCGATAGAATACAAACTGGATTTTTTGGTATACAATTTTAAAAATTGACATAGATCCGACTTTCAAAAACTATTATTTCTTTATTTATTGTATTTCATTATACAATGGTCTTAAGCCTGTTTTGGTCATCGATTATCGAGTTGATAGAGTATATATGTTGTTTTCTAAACATTTATTTTTATTATTTTTATTTTTTAAGGGGGGTGTAGGTGGGGAGAGGTATGACGTCAGGTTGATTCCATCCGAAATCAGTCTTATAATATATTCTGAGCTTTTGATTAAATGGTATCCGTTGCAGTCGTTTATACTCGACTTAGTTTAAACTGTATTTATTTGACAAATAACATACAAACATACATACGTTATATGTATAGAAATGAAATACATCACATAGTATTCGAGGATTAGGAACCAAGATATAACATCAGATAGGAACTACACAATAAAAATGTATGTCAAAAGAAAATGTAAACATGTCAACTTTCTACTGGCAATGACATATTTCAAACAAATGTTCAACTAGTAATACAAAATGTGGTGTTATCTATGTTAAACTTTATAACGGTTTGATTCGCGTGATTTGGTTTAGGTCAATTGTTTCCCGCCATGCAGTTGTCATATTTATTTGATTGGCCCATAGTGTCATAGCTTAAATTTTATTAGTAATAATTACCAAGGGTTCACATGAGATGCCATTGTAAATCAAGATATATATTTGTTTGCAACGAGGTATTTCCTTTCAGATTCAATTTTCAATTAGATCATTACATTATTACCTATTTATATATTAATGATTGTGATGCATGGAAACTGTTTTCAAATACAAAAAAAAGAGTTTTATTAATTGAATAAATTGTGCATTTAGAGTAAAAGAGTCGTAAATAAAAAGCAGAGCTTAATGAATTGTTTGTGTTATGGTTTCATATAGTCGTTTGAAAAAATCGCTGAATTTACTCAAGATATTTTACCCAAAGTTATGAAGATATTTCGATAGTTCTTGTTACCAAATGGAATGAATATTTTGAAAACACAATTCCGCGATAGTTTTTAAGCAAGTGATGCAAAGAAACCCCGTGCAGTTTTGTGTAACATTTATGAAACAAAACAATATAACGAAATCGAAAAATAGAACATGTGTGCAATGCGATGGTGTTAGCAATTAAAATAAAATTAACAATACTAAAACGCATTAGTTTATAATGCTATTTGCAGATAATGACGATGTTTCCTAGAATATTGTAACAATATGACTTTCCTCAGTATTCAACTATCTTAACCTAACCAGAAAGTATTCAATAAGAATGTTCAACAAATTGTAAACATACTTCTGTTTGTTTTGCATAAGGCGTCAAAATGTGAACGACGATTAACATTCAGTGACGCCCAAAGATGTCAGAAAGACACATGGCAGCATTAAACTCAGTTGAAAGTCAAGTTTCTAAACAAGTTCTTCATTAGTCTGTTGTCTAGCAAGTACAACCTAAAGAGTATGCAGTGTGTTTTAATACTATTCAACACTTGCAAATTGTCGTCAGAAAAAAAACCTTTCCCATGGCGGCAATAGTTAAAACTATTTCGCTCAGGCATGATTATTGCCTATTCATGTATGTATGACTCGGTGTTTAGTAGGTTGTTTACAGTATCAAGATGTAAATTATATGTAAATCGTATCGAAATTTGAATTATATCAATGAAGTAATTGAAAAGACAGGAACAAGAGCGAGCAACTTCCGGCTGTGAACGTGAATATATTCAACATTCAAAAGACAGAGCATATCAGAAAAATTAACACGATAAAAATTCAACACATGAACCCGGTCGGAAAATGAAGTATGCTGATTCCATCTACGTATACTTAACTCTTCTTTTTAACAAATGTAACATCCTTAGATATCCATGAAATATTAATTAAGTTCTACGGAATTGGCGAAGTAATTGTGAAAAATGAATGAGTCAATAAAAAGGTGAATAATATTTAATGTATTATTGTTGAAAGTCTTCATTTGAACCAAAATATTACATTCCGACAAAACAATTATGACCCAATTTATCATGTGGTTTCCATACAATGCTTATCTCCTTTCCTCGATATATGATGTTTCTTCTTTTCCCAGAAGGTTTATGTCCGTCCAACTTAATGTTCGATTATGACGGTGGCAGAATATTAATGAGATTTAATGACAGTTTTTTCCGCCCACAATAGCTAGGTCATGATTGTTAAGGGTTGTCCCAGTTATGACTTTGAAATAAAGTGTGCTTATATCTTGTCCGGGCATCATGATCAGACGAAGTTCTAACTTCCGATATAGTTTTGTACCTTTTACATTACTATGTGTATCTTATTTGGGTTTGCAAATAATTGGTTCTCTTGACAGCCGACATTCGGCGGGAATCTAGATTGTTAAGAAGGAATAATTCTTGTGAGACATTTACCATTCATTTCAAAGTGCACACACGCCGTATATCCAATATTCGATGTTTGCTGTTTCCATCTTGGCTCCTCACGTTTGTTTTCCATTGTGTCTGTGGCGGGACACATAAACTGTGTTAAATAATTAAAGCAAAATTAACAATTATAATAACAATAAAAGTAAAAATAATAATACAAATAACACTCTTCATAAATATGGTTTCTGGCATTATTCGAAGTTTCCAATATATATAAAAAGACACCAGTTACAGCTTTGTATTTACGTAGTTTCTTTACCTTATAAGAAAGCCATAACATTGGTAAGCTCTGTATTACAGTAGTCTTTTCTATTATATTTAAAAGCGAAACAACCCTGTTTTACAGTAGTTTCTCTGCTGTATTTGGAAGCCATTTCAGCGGTGTCTTGAATCAATGTGTAATCTACATTATTAAGCCATAGCAGCTTTGTACACAGCTATCTATTAAAGTAAACTATTATATATATTACATAGCTAGTACAGCTAGGACTATGAGTAGTTTATTTCATGAATTAGATAACCAGTACAGCTATGTCTTAAAAACGATTATCTTGTATATGCACTAGCTCATATAGCTATGTCTTGAAGCAGTTTCTCTATTAAATCATAAAGCCATTCTAGCTTAGTCTTGATGCAGTTTCTCTGTGACATCATAAAGTCTTTACAGCTTTGCCTATAAGCAGTTCCTTTATTATATTATAAAGCCATTACAACCTCGTATTGAAGCAATTTCTCTATAATATCATAAAGCCACTACAGCCTTGCCTCTAAGCAGTTCCTTTATTACATTATAAAGCCATTACAACATCGTATTGAAGCAGTTTCTCTATTATATATACAGCCATTACAGCCTTGTCTTTAAGCAGTTTCTCTATAATATTAGACAGCCATTGCAGCGTCGTCATGAAGTAGTATCTCTATTATACTATACAGCCATTACAACCTCGTATTGAAGCAGTTTCTCTATAATATTAGACAGCCATTGTAGCGTCGTCGTGAAGTAGTATCTCTATTATACTATAAAGCCATTAAAACCTCGTATTGAAGCAGTTTCTCTATAATATTAGACAGCCATTGCAACCTCGTATTGAAGCAGTTTCTCTATAATATTAGACAGCCATTGTAGCGTCGTCGTGAAGTAGTATCTCTATTATACTATACAGCCATTACAACCACGTATTGAAGCAGTTTCTCTATTATATTAGACAGCCATTGCAACCTCGTATTGAAGCAGTTTCTCTATAATATTAGACAGCCATTGCAGCGTCGTCGTGAAGTAGTATCTCTATTATACTATACAGCCATTACAACCACGTATTGAAGCAGTTTCTCTATTATATTAGACAGCCATTGCAGCGTCGTCATGAAGTAGTATCTCTATTATACTATACAGCCATTACAACCTCGTATTGAAGCAGTTTCTCTATAATATTAGACAGCCATTGTAGCGTCGTCGTGAAGTAGTATCTCTATTATACTATACAGCCATTACAACCACGTATTGAAGCAGTTTCTCTATTATATTAGACAGCCATTGCAGCGTCGTCATGAAGTAGTATCTCTATTATACTATACAGCCATTACAACCACGTATTGAAGCAGTTTCTCTATAATATTAGACAGCCATTGCAGCGTCGTCGTGAAGTAGTATCTCTATTATACTATACAGCCATTACAACCTCGTATTGAAGCAGTTTCTCTATAATATTAGACAGCCATTGCAGCGTCGTCATGAAGTAGTATCTCTATTATACTATACAGCCATTACAACCACGTATTGAAGCAGTTTCTCTATAATATTAGACAGCCATTGCAGCGTCGTCATGAAGTAGTATCTCTATTATACTATACAGCCATTACAACCACGTATTGAAGCAGTTTCTCTATAATATTAGACAGCCATTGCAGCGTCGTCATGAAGTAGTATCTCTATTATACTATACAGCCATTGCAACCTCGTATTGAAGCAGTTTCTCTATAATATTAGACAGCCATTGCAGCGTCGTCATGAAGTAGTATCTCTATTATACTATACAGCCATTACAACCACGTATTGAAGCAGTTTCTCTATAATATTAGACAGCCATTGCAGCGTCGTCGTGAAGTAGTATCTCTATTATACTATAAAGCCGTTACAACCACGTATTGAAGCAGTTACTCTATAATATTAGACAGCCATTGCAGCGTCGTCGTGAAGTAGTATCTCTATTATACTATAAAGCCATTACAACTTCGTATTGAAGCAGTTACTCTATAATATTAGACAGCCATTGCAGCGTCGTCGTGAAGTAGTATCTCTATTATACTATACAGCCATTACAACCACGTATTGAAGCAGTTTCTCTATAATATTAGACAGCCATTGCAGCGTCGTCATGAAGTAGTATCTCTATTATACTATAAAGCCATTACAACTTCGTATTGAAGCAGTTACTCTATAATATTAGACAGCCATTGCAGCGTCGTCGTGAAGTAGTATCTCTATTATACTATACAGCCATTACAACCTCGTATTGAAGCAGTTACTCTATAATATTAGACAGCCATTGCAGCGTCGTCGTGAAGTAGTTTCTCTATTATACTATACAGCCATTACAACCTCGTATTGAAGCAGTTACTCTATAATATTAGACAGCCATTGCAGCGTCGTCGTGAAGTAGTATCTCTATTATACTATAAAGCCATTACAGGCTCGACTTGAAGCAGTTTCTCTATTATCATAAAGCCATTATTGCTGTGTCTAAAGTATTTTAGTAAGAAAGGATTGTTTCGCTATAGTTTGTCACCATTTCTAATAATAAAAAGGCGTAATAAGTCCGTCAAGAGGCTAGCGGAATAAACCTATGTTATAGACCATTTTCTTTTAAGTCAAGGGAAAAAAACAATTGTAAGCTCGAGTTGAATATCAAATAAAAATACAGGTGAATGATTTCCCATGCTGATCAATTATTCTTTAATGTTGAATAAGTGAAGATGCAATTTCGATGGTTCTACATGCGACACAATATTTTTCAGAAGGACGTAGTTTATTTATTTGCCATGTTGTACGTATTACCAATTTTCTTATGTATATTTAAAAACGTATTTGAAACTGCATAAGTTTGAAAAACAATTGACAAGATGGGTCGTGGCGAACGCAACACTTGTATAACCCCCTATTATATGTATATCGGAATATATTAGCTTTAATGTATAGCAATTTACTAGTTTAGGCAAACAAGTAGATTCGATTTCTAATGAGCTCGTGTTTTACTGATCGTTCAAAGGCTGTAATCCCATCATGTATCGGTAAAGCTATTTTGATGAGCACGAAGTTTGTGTGTTGTGTCTGTTTTTATGTACGCTTTGTTTTATGTGTGTATCTTTAATTCATTTTCATTTTGGTCCTTACCTTGTACCCCAAAAAAGGGAAAATATTTTGAATGTTCATCTGTTTGGATTGTCCCAGATTTTTTTCTTGTCTTCTTTGTGGAATTCTGTTCCGTAAGTATAAACATGGTATATTATGTC